>NW_017309331.1:67196-76460 GCF_000935625.1 Nanorana parkeri
AAGGTTGTTTTTTTATTATTACTACGTGGTACACTTAGTAGCACTGATCATACTGAGGAGAAAGAGAAACAGAGGCAATGCTGACAGCCAATGATTTGAATCATTGGCTGTCACAATGTATCACTGATCGCAGAGATTGGTTGTCAACGCGATCATGGGACTCCATTGCAGCGGATTGGATCCCGGGGGATTTTGGCAGGGGCGATGGGGGGGCTTAGAAGTTAGCACGTCCCATGTCGTCCTATTGTCTTTAAAGCCCACGCTTTCCAGGACAGCATGGAACGTCCTTACGTCGTGAAGTGTTTAACAGCTGCATGACATATTTTATCTATGTTTATATTTATCTTTTTTATTTATGTTTATATTTAGATTATCTTTGACTATCAACTTATCAACTTTTTCCTTGTAGTCTTTTCCAATCTTTTCATCATATATTACTTTTTTTTCCATTTCTAACTGCACTGCACTGCTACTTTAGGTTTTTAGGTAGCACTAGGATTCAAGATTTAATGTTGTCTAGTTGTTAATACCCGACTCATCTTAGGTGAGCTCTTATTTTATGCATGCTAAATCGGAGAAATCTTCAATCCACATTTCCATTTCCTTCTTTTCCAATGGCTGATGGTTTTCCATACTTCACCTGTCAATACTTACATATGCCATCAAATCTGCTTTATTATAACGTGTTCTGTACCCTGCATATATTCTATTTACTCTCATGCATGATAATTAGGCATTTCTGCAGCACATGCTAATTTAAACATCAATTTTGCGGCTCAATGCATGCTACGCACAGTGGCTTTTTTGTTCACGGTGGGCACACTATAAAATCAATTTTCAAGTTGGTAAATTTGTGAGTGGCTGTTGCCAAACTTAAGTGACAGAGCAAGAAAATTGTCTTTGAAGACATAAATGAAGACCTTCACAAGTTAAGGTAAAAACAGGAAAGTGAATCAGTAAGGAGCCGCTGGAATGATTAAATGAGTTTTAGATGTAAAATGACAACTGAACTTTGAAAAGTTATTTAGTAGTCATGTTTATTTTGCAGAATAGCTATCAGCCGTGCCAGAAGTTCAGTTTTGTGTTTATTGCTTTCATACTCTGCAGTCCTATTGATTTTCCTTCCACGCAAGTAATATTGATCAAAAATTGACCTTTAAAAGGTATAAAGAGCAACTGCGGAAGAACCTACACTACAATATCTAGTATTTATAAACTGACATTTATTTTGTACTCACATCCTTTCAGTACAGGCAAGTCGTGTATATAAAGTGGAAGGATAACATTATTACAAATACATTTAAAAATGTCAGAGATTCTCAAACCTCTTATAAGGGCAGTGGTTCCATGCTGATATATTGGTCAAACAGCTAAAGTGGTGCAAATTGTGACAAATGGAAAGAAAGAGGCTGGAGTCTTTCACACATCCTTAGGGATATGCATAATGTCACAGAATGTTAACACTTTAAATCAACATTAAAGTAAGCATATACTTAAAGTGGACCTTTCAATGTCTTTACATATCTGCATCAATGTACAGCAACAGTATATATACTGTATATATACACACTATATGACCAAAAGTATTGGGATGCCTGCCTTTACACGCACATCAACTTTAATGGCATCCCAGTCTTAGTCCGTAGGGTTCAATATTGAGTTAGCCCACCCTTTGTCGCTATAACAGCTTCAACCGCCCTCCGATTCCTCTCTACCTGCCCGCTGGCTCCCTCCCTGCCGTGGTCTTCGGAGTCCCAGCTCTTCTGGGGGACCCGGAACCACAGCAAATTAAATCAGGTTGGAGAGAGCGGGGAGCAGAGCGGGGAGCAGAGCGGAGAATGTCCGTTCTCTACTCTGCTCCATGTAAACACTGACAGAAATGCTGCACTCGCAGCCTTCCTGCCACACGAGAACGAGCACAGTGCTGTACTAGAACTCCTGTATTGGATGTGACAAAGTCAATAAAGATAACCTGTCACCTCCAAATGCTATCACACAGGGGCTTGTTAGCTCCTGTGTGATAGCAATAACGTTAAGTAAACAAAAATAGTCAAAAAATAATAATAAATAAAAATTTAAAATGTAAATAGACAAAAAACTAAAAAATAACAACAAATAATAAAAAATGGAAATAAATAAAAATGTAAGAAGGGAGATTCATCCATCCACACTTTAAGCGTGGATGGAGGAATCTGTCTGTTTGTGCCCAGCTTAAGCCATGTCAGTCCAGGAAATAGATCCTGAGCCCAAATAGTGCCTCAATAATAATGGCTCCATCTGTCTAGAGAAAAAAGATGAAGGCATTGCCTGAGGGACTACTGTGTTACTCTCTGTAAGAGGTAATAAATAGCTCTTACAAATTATTTAAGATACTGTGTGTACCTAGCATGAAAGAATATGCTCCCAAATTAAAACAAATTTGGTTACATTTACATTTATTGCATGATGCCAGTGGGTCTCTATATAAGTTCACAGTCACACAAAATCTTCAGCGCCAACAGCAACCTGGAGAAACCACTTGGCCCATGGTATTATTACCAACCACTTCACCAGGAATGGCAGCCCTCCACAGGGAGTGCGGGACCTCCGCCACAGATCATATCAGAAACAAAAAAGAAGAAAAAGGAGGAGCCTTTTCCTCATGTGATATTGTATAATAAAAGAATGTATATTGTATAAAAACACCCATATACTCACAAACATACTTGAATTTATGTGCATCCATAAACCACATCAGTACACTTTCCCATTATGAAAGCCAGAAGGGAACACTGACAAGAGACCCAATTCACATGCAGAAGCTGCTCAGACTTGCAGACTATTTTGGCTGAATGCGTTTTTGGGGACATGCCCCTTCCCCAGAGTTTCTATATCCCTAAGGTCCCATTCATACCTTCCTATGTGTATTAACACAGCCATTAATGCATGTTTTTTTCATAATCTTAAAGCATCCTATTCACTTTGAATGGACCATTAACTCACTACATGAATGCATGATAATTAACACCTGTGTGTTGTAGTGCGCTATAGTGCATGTATGCTTTTTTGTGTGTGTTTGTGTATTGTTGTATTGTGCTACTGTATTACAGTATATGTGCATATTAATGTGATTTAAAATAAATGGCAATGTACATATACATATGTAGGGAAGCTGTCCTATGCTGTTTTTTTCCCATTTAAATGTAGCATATGTTGTTTCTAGGCTGCAACCTGCTTGAGCATTTTCTAGACTCTGCAGGTTTCCCCTTAGCTTAGTGGGCTGTTTGCTTATGACTGTTATTGTGAAGAAGTGGGAGGTCAATTCCTGAGTTAGGAATATGTATCTGACCCAGAGTTATTCCTCCAGAGGTATTATTTGAGAGATGATAAATATTTGGGTCACCTTTCCAGAGTGTCCTCTCTCCTCCTGGGTTATGCCTGGGCAAGATGTGTATTTAGAGAGTCTCTTCACTTAGGTCTTGCCTCTGCCTAGGACATATCATAGGGGACCAAGGACCACCCCTAAGATACTTGCTGGAGTGGATCTCTGGAGAAGCTGGGCTGGAAAAGCATTTTATTACTGAATAGCATAGCAAAAATGCTGGGTGGAGCTACCAGCTGGACATTGTTAGACAGATTCTTTGCCCAACAACCTCGATGTTTCTGACTGCTATAAAACATCAAGGTACACACTGCAAATGCAACTTTCTGAATTCAGTAATAAAAGGTAAAATGTAGCTATAGCGTGGGATAGGGTAGGAGAGTTCACACAATTCCAGCAGGTGCTGCTGAGTCAGTGCTACACATGCCTTGCATTAACATGTATAAAAGAGTTTAACACATGTTATCACATGAAAAGGTATGATTTGACCCTAAATGTTACTAAAACTCTGTTAGTAACATTAGCAACAGCACACATAGACATTATGGCTGACCTACCCTCTAGTCTTGTCTCCTCCAATGATGCAAAGTCTGTGCCCCTCCTTGTTGTTCCATTGCTGTGATGTTGTGGTCTTCTTCTAAGTCTGATGTCTTTTTTTTAGCCACTGTGCACAGAAATACATCATCCTGCCACCTGACTCTTACTCCAGTACTGTACACTGCACTGCAAAATGTGCCACAAAGAGGTTTTATGGCAGAAGAGTCATGCAGAGCTTCTTCTAACATAAAATTTTAAAAAAAATTATATTTAAAGGCACAAACAAAGTACTGTATATATGATTATAGTATGTTATCAGGTCTTTGAGTTTCTATTTTACACTTTCCAAGTATACTTTTTCAAAAACTCATTTCTGCGTAGGCACAAAACAAAAATGTACAGTAGATCTACATGATTCCATACTATGGCAGACACTGAGGCATATCACTGATAGGCATAATTTTAAATGTATGACTTTGGTGAAAAATGTATTCTGGTATATTCTCAAAGCTCATGCTACAGCTGTTCTGTTCAGCTCTTGAGGTGATCATTTTTAATCATATTTTTAGATTCTTCAATTCTTATGGTCTGCAAGATGCTCAGACAGCAGGCAACTGAAGGTAATAGGATTGTGAAAGAAAATACTGCTTGCATCTGTACAGGAAATAATGGGAGCATACAGCTGGAATATAAGAGAAGTATAAGTCATGGCAGGACCTCCTGACCTTATAGACCCAAGAGTTTACAACCCAATTCAGACTGTATTAATATTCTGTATAGCTGAGCTCAAATATAATTTATGCTGTCAGCTAATTTAGGCTGAGGATAAACAGTTCTGTCCTCCACTGGAATGCATGTGCAGGAAAATATCTTCCCACACACTCACAGATTTACCTCCAAGAGTTTATTCTTTATAGGCTCCTGATATTAAGCACATGTATATTCTTCTTATTATACAAGTAGAGGTTGGTTACCAAATACATCCAGTAGGTGGAAAACATATGGTTATATTCACCGGGCTGACTTAGTATTATGCTGTGAACAGCTTGTGTGTTAAAAGACTTGAATAGTAGGAGATCAAACAACATAGCACACCTGAATGATTCAGAGAAAGAACACACACCCTCTTTCCTGGGTTAACCTAGCCATACACCTATAGATTATTTGCAGATTTTCTATGGTCAGATGGAAAAAGTGCAACAGATTCCCCCATCTACGCTAACCTGTGTGGATGGAGGAATCTCCCACTGAGCCAAGCTTCAGTATCTTCCTAGTCGGCCCTGCTGGCTGTCAAAATACCTGAACAATGCCTGCACCTAAGCAGATTATTCAGGTATTTTGATGGGTGGGGCCCACTAGCAAGATACTGAAGCTTGGCCCAGTGGGAGATTCCTCCAGCCACACAGTTTAGCGGAGATGGAGGGATCTGTTGCACTTTTTCCATCTGACCACAGAAAATCTGCAGAAAATCTATAGGTGTATGGCTAGTTTAAGCCAGGAGAGAGGGTGTGTGTTCTTTCTCTAAATCATTCAGGTGTGCTATGTTATTTGATCTACTATTCAAGTCTTTTACCACACAAGCGGTTCACAGCATAATACTAAGTAAGCCTGGTGAATATAGCCTTATGGTTTCCACCTACTGGGTGTATTTAGTAACCAGCCTCTACTTGTATAATAATATAGGTGTATGGCCAGCTTTAGACAGGACCAGTCTGGGCTTTCAGTATTAAGAAACAGTCAACCAGTGCATAGGCCATGCTGGGCTTTCTTTATTAGAAAGCCCATCATATTCTGCAAATAGAGCATCATGGAAGCACTCTGTATTAAATGTTTACTTGTAAAAGAGAAATTTTAAACAAATATTTTAAAAATAATCATAATACTCATAATCAGTTTATACATTTGTAGACTTTCAAAACAATAAAAATTCTAAAACTTTTTTTAAAATTCAATAAAAATTAAGAACAATGATTATATTTATGTTAGGAATGACAAGCATTTTAATAAAAAATACATTTGTACCACCAGTGAAATTGGAAATACTAAATACCTTGGATACCTGAAGCTTTAGGTAGATGTTTTAAGTGAACTTAAACTGCTGCATATTTCATGAGAAAGACAGAAGAACAACTCTACCTTAACTTTACATCACAAAAGAAGACTTATGGGAACCAGCCTTTGCCTTCCATTCCCGTGACTTAGATAACTGCCAAGGCTTGAAGACAAATGTCTTATTCATCTTTTTTCATTAAAAGCGTTGCTTTCACAGGCAAAAAACCTTTTCAACATACCAGCTGCTGCTATTTGGCAAACCTCCTGTGTAACACACAATGCATTGGCATAGCAACTATTTCCTACAGTACATTTGATGTGCCAACAAGAGAAGAACTAATTTCCTAATAACTACTCCACATTTTATCTGACTCACCTCACTGATGCAGTTTGTGGTGTGCAAAATCACTGCAAGTCATACATTTTCCTACTTAATGGGGTTAAAATGTTTTTGCATGTGGAAAATTAAAAGCAAAATGCTCCATATCAACTTCTTACATGTGTCGTCTCTTTTTTTAGCTTAAGCACACATATAGAAAAGCTATCCTGATTAAAAAAAAAAAAAAAAGAAAAGATAAATGGAGTGTTTTGTTAAAGGGTTATTTCACCTTTATAAAAAGAAAAACATCACCCATATTGTCTCTAAACATCATGCCATTACCCTGCAATAAGCAGATTTTAATAATAGGCAATAATGCTGTTTATACATATTGTACCCATTATCTCAAGAAATCAAGCATTCCCCAATTTTAGTTAAAGCACCAAAAAAAAAAAGGTTCCTTTTAAAAAAAAAAAAAAAAGAAAAGATAAATGGAGTGTTTTGTTAAAGGGTTATTTCACCTTTATAAAAAGAAAAACATCACCCATATTGTCTCTAAACATCATGCCATTACCCTGCAATAAGCAGATTTTAATAATAGGCAATAATGCTGTTTATACATATTGTACCCATTATCTCAAGAAATCAAGCATTCCCCAAAAAACCTTGTAGTCTCCAAAGGTCTGTCATGTCTTCTTTTTAGGATGGAGCAGCCATTGAGATGAGTGCCCCACCTCACATGTGCAGTGTGCTCTGTCTCTTCTGTCTGTAATGACAGCAGACTATAATAGCGGAACTGAGGTGAGTTTTGAATCTCAACTGCGGATGCACATGCAAATGAACTGAACACAAAGTCCATGTGTCCCAACCACAATAGCAACTGAGTGAGTATTTACTTCAGAAGCCACTTGCACATGGTACACAAATAGAACAGTTGTTCTTAATTTAGGATGAGAGGTTACAGAAAAAAGGAGGTTTGACTCACTATGAAGACTAGCGCATCAAAAAGCGGTTACTAATAAATCGGGACAGACCCAAAATATATGGAAGTAAAAAAGAAGAATTTATTATATAAATATAAAAAGATATATGGACATGACCACCCATACACTAACAAAGACAGTTTAAAACAAGTACAAAAGTTTCGTCTGCAAGACTCAGACCATGTGGGCAGGTGGGATGACTAGCATAGAAAATAATTAAACATGGATAACCTGACATAAACCAGCGGTAAAAAATTAAGTGTGCACATGAATGTTGGTGTGTCGATCTGGGAGGTGATCCCTCTAAGGCCCTGGTTCTCAACTAGTGGGTCGTGACCCAAAAGTGGGTCGTGACCTCATGTTCAGTGGGTCGTCACATTCCTTCCACTTTTCTAGGTGAGAGGATCCTCACCTAGAAAAAAGGAAAGCAAACCTTTGACTAACCTCACGGACAACCATCTAACTGAGTAATCTGGTTTATTACATACACGGAATTTCCTAAGTGTCACCAGAAGGTGAGATAATTCGCTTGGGCTGTTCCTTTTAGCCTAAATGAATCTGATCCTCTAGCAAGTATTCATTCTGACCCCAAATATAGAGACTATGTAATAACAAACAGTAGTTGCCAAGCCAGATACAAATGCTACAATGTTATTTCCATTGCATCCACCATTCGTTGATCATTGACTTAGCTGTGCGTGTAGAAAGAGGAGATTAAAACACGCACAAACCCACCGGTTTTACTTGACGATCTATTGATATTTTGTCCTTGTTGGATTCTAAAATCGATTAAATGAGCACTCGTTGTTATGCCGTTGGCAAACCTGGAGTTCACCGCTCCCTTGTAATATAAAAAGTGGGGATGTTGTACTGTCCTATTTTTAGAAATTTGGATTTCTTTTGGGTCAAGAGGACTGCCTCTAAAGCCATATCAATTTTGAAATTAAAGTCCACTGTCAACCTTTGAAATGGTGATTCTTTGAGTTTTACATAAGTGTGTGGATCATTTAGCAGCCGTTTGACCTCTTTCACATACATATTTTCGGGGAGGAGTACGACATTACCTCCCTTATCACTATTTTTTATTACTATCTCTGGTATTTCTTTTAATTCTTTTAAAGCTTTCCTCTCGGGGCAAGTTAGATTGTCTGTACCATTTATAAACCAATTAATTTGTTTAAGGTCATTGTGGACTAATTCCTTAAAGAGGGCTAGATATCGGTTATTTGAAAAAGTGGGCATCGTTTTTGACTTTTTTTCCAAACAGAGTAATTCTTTTGGAAAGATCTTTCCTGGGAGTTTAGATTTTCACCTAGGAGTGCTTCCAGGTCTTTCAATGCCTGGACATCTAAGTTATCACTATTTTGTTCACTACTGTTAGTGACTCCAGTAAATCCCTTCTTATTTTCATGTATGTATCTAAGATACACTTTTCTTAGGAACAAATTATGATATTTGAATATGGTAAATTCATCCATTCCATCCACTGGAGAGGACAATCCTCTTTTTAATAAACTAATGTGGTGGTCATTCAAGGCAAAATCTGTTAGATTGATTATATTTTTCGTTTGTTCCTCTCTCTGTGGATGGTCTGGAATCAGTACCGACGGCTCCTTGTTCTCATTATCGTTTTGTTTGGTAGGGAGGTGTTTTGTCTTATTGTAGTGCCTCTTCCTAGTCCTTTTATTTTTTCTAGATTTTTGGGTCTTGTATGATGACCATCTTCTCCCATCTCTAAAAAACTGACAGATTTACTTAAAGGATCCCCTTCACTTTCACTAGTTGAGCCATCGGTAAAGCGTCTCTCCCTACTTTTATAGTCCCTTCTTCTAGAGAGACTTCTCCCCCTATTCTGACTGAGATCAAAAGGGCCCCCCTTTTTCCAGTCTTCTACATCTCGTTGGAACTTGGATTGTTTAGACTGCCTTAGATTTCTTTGGATCCTTTCTACTTCCTTACGTAGAAAGTCATTGGGGTTGATTTACTAAGCCCAACACACGCACGCATGGGCT
>NW_017309332.1:0-853 GCF_000935625.1 Nanorana parkeri
AGTGCGGCCTCCACCCTCGTGACCAGGGCCGCAAAATCCTCCTTCGTGGGCAGATAGCGTAGGAGCGCCCGGAATTCCCGCGGGACATCCGTCGGGTATTGATCCACCTGCGTGGAGTCGGAGTCGTAGAGCCGCGGCGACCGCAAGCCTGAATATGTAGGTCTCGCTGTAGTGCGGCCTCCACCCTCGTGACCAGGGCCGCAAAATCCTCCTTCGTGGGCAGATAGCGTAGGAGCGCCCGGAATTCCCGCGGGACATCCGTCGGGTATTGATCCACCTGCGTGGAGTCGGAGTCGTAGAGCCGCGGCGACCGCAAGCCTGATGGCAACCCCATTCGGGTCGGGGAGAGGGATCGGGTGGAGCCGCAATGCGAGGCCTGTGGTTCATCCTCCGTCGCCATATTGGATTGGTCGCGGGTCCTGGTTCTCGTTGAGAAATAGCGCTGCAAGGACGGGGTACCTCCTTGCGAAGGGGGTCCCCCCTCTTTCCTGCGTTTCGACATCGTCAGGTGAGTAAAAAAGGAGTAGGAGAAGTTGTGTTAGGTCGTCTGTAGGTTAGTGGTATCACGGAGCTCTCACGCTATGCAGCCTATTCCGCCATGTGCAGGACACGCCCCCTACGGTGCTCCTAACTTCCTCTGTGACGTAACAACAGAAATATAGTGTGCCTCTAACTTCCTCTGTGACGCAACAACAGAAATATAGTGTGCCCCTAACTTCTTCTGTGATGTCACAACAGAAATATAGTGTGCCCCTAACTTCCTCTGTGATGTCACAACAGAAATATAGTGTGCTCCTAACTTCCTCTGTGACGTAACAACAGAAATATAGTGTGCCCCATATTTCCTCTGTGA
>NW_017309332.1:1331-61118 GCF_000935625.1 Nanorana parkeri
TCCACGCCGCACCTCCTCCCCGCCTCACACTCACCGCCCGCCCACATCCACGATTGGCACAGGGACGCGGGGAGATGTAGTAAGGAGGAGCAGGTGTGGGGGGATGACAGCCGCTGATAGACAGGTCCGATCTCAGAAGCTAGTTGCTGGAAGACTGCTCAGGTAAGCCTGCACTTCCCACACATGGTGCTCTATAATGTATTGCTGGGATTTGTATTCCTCTATAGCTTATGGTACATTGTGCTGTATATTATACATAGGAATACACATCCAGCAATACATTATACACTGTATGTATAATGTATTGCTGGGATTTGTTGTATTCCTATATAGCTGGTGATATTCTGCACTTCACTGTATAGAGGACTACAAATCCCAGCAATAGTACATTATACAGCGCAATGCAGAATACCACCAGCTATAATGTACTATTGCTGGGATTTGTAGTCCTCTATAGCCGGTGCAATTCTGCATTCATTGCTGTATAATTTTACACTTTCCTTTTCACTATATTGCACACCACACTATTTTTTTCCACCGCTCCAAGCTTGCTCCTGTGATGGACTACAATCTCAATACAAACTAGTAGTCCCATCACTGGAGCCATTTTTAATTTTTTTTTTATTGTTTATCCGATTAACCGAACTTAATAATCGGCTAACTAATCGATTTTGAAAATAATCGTTAGCTGCAGCTCTACATGTAACTATATGTAGACATCACGTTATCTCTACACAACAGGGGGACATGGGGTTTAGATTACCCTGTGTGCATTCCTCACACCACACAGCTCACAAGTCACTTGGAAACATCACAATACACAATAAGGAGAATGAAGTGATACCACGGTATTAGGTGTCGCGGGGCAACCAAGGGCCCATTCACACCACAGCGTTATGGTAATTGTACGATACCATACAATTAGCGCACACTATCACACAGCATACCTGTGCGCTGTAGAGTAGCACAACCTGCGGTACTGCAATACTGCACGTTGTATTACAATGAACAGAAAATAGTGCATGCTACTACTGCGTTTCATCACACCGCAATGCAACAAAGGTTATCAATACTAGGGTGTCAATGGGCCCTAAAGAGGAACTTGACCCATCGATTTCATGTCTGCCAAAACAGGTACTTTTAAAAGGTCAAGGTTGTCTGTGTGTTTATTCAGCTCTCAAACCAAACTTTCAAGCCCACAAATAACTGGTGTCATAGCTGATCACATGGGCAGCACCATGGCAACTGCAATCCAAATAGAGGCTATGATGGCATCTTCATTGGCTGCAGGGCAAGGGTGGGCAAACTATAGCCCTACAGCTATTGTGAAACTACAGATCCCATAAAACATTACATCATTCTCACAGCCACAGGCCTGACTTCCAGAAACAGATGCATCATGGGATTTGTAGTTTTGCCACAGCTGGAGGACCGGAGTTTGTGCAACCCGCCCTGCTTTAGGGGATAGGAAGGTATAGGGACTTTTTATTTTCTCAGTGGGGGTCCAAGTACAAGGGTGCGTTTTATGCAATTACCACAGTTCAGATTTATAAAAATGAGAATAATAAAATACATTTAAAAAAATGATTGGCTGACAAAGCTATGAAGTTGTCTGAGCAGAGCCTGTGCCCAGTGTTGTGTGCATCCTCCACCTCATAATAACCACACCGACAACAAACCATAATACTAGAGGAAACCGTGTAAATCCTACTACACACAGTCCTGACCGTCCATGTACATACAGCACACTGACCCAGCCTCAGGACTGACACCCCCGCTATGGTCTAGCTATGGGGAAGACACAGACCGCCACCATCAATCCTCACAACCAAAAAGCATTCGGGCCTACAAAGGGCCAAAACCGACATTAGAAGGAAAGAAGGCCACAGTTATCCCCATGCACACAGAGTGTTTGGTCACATGTGACATGAAGCATCCCATTATTTACAATGCTGGCCGTTCATATCTGAGCCCTGTGTGGCTTTGAACTCCAAAAAGGTACTCAAGCTTTTAGCAGCCCTCATAGGCTTCAATGGGAGCTCCGCTTAGCATGCTTTTTTCCTCTCCTCCTCCAAGTCACTAGCCTTCCCTTCGGCTAAAACAAAAACACTCAAATACACTTCAAGGGTGCTGAAAACGCCGACCCCTCACATATGAACTGAGGCACCAACTTCCTGTGATTGCTTTATCAGAGGTATTATCTGGGAATTTCCCTGATCTGGGAAATAAACGTTATACTTCCCACATCAGGTTCTCCTGCGTTTAGATGTATTCTTCTTTATTTGTGCTTACACATGTTCAGAGTATTTATTATGCCCCTGGACACACACAATTCTATGGTTCACACCAGCCGCATATGGAAATGTTCTGTTATAGCACACAGCTGGTGTCTGAGATGTGTAGCAGTGCCTTGCGTCAGTACAACGCAGGTCATGTCTTCCTTTTTTTTTTTTACTTTATTGGCAGTGTATATACATATCATTCAGCTCTGCGTAGCAGTGCGGTCTGCATCACTGCCGTGCCATCCAGAACGCTGCAGGAGATTCCAACATGTCTGCATTGGTCTGGACAGTGCATCACAGCAGTGCTGAGGGGTGAATGGGTACATGTCCCCTTGCTGTGACTCGCATTGATCCAGAATGGAAAAACACCGGTAACCAGAACTGGCGTGAACAAGCCCGAAATCCAGCACAATGTGTGCACTGACTGTACCATTATAACCCATTACCTGCATTTATATGGGGTTAGAAACACACATATGTCACTGCCAATGTGATATGTTTATGGATGACATGTACATCACACAGGTGTGTGCCAATAGACCAATACTGGGATAAACACACAATATGCACATGAACATATGAGTCTACACCAACGCATGCTCATTGTATGAGCCCATACCAACGAGCACTCATTGTGTAAACCCATACCGACGCATGCTCATCATATGCGCCTACACCGACGCATGCTCATCATATGCGCCTACACCGACGCATGCTCATCATATGCACCTACACCGACGCATGCTCATCATATAAGCCTACACCGACGCATGCTCATCATATAAGCCTACACCGACGCATGCTCATCACATGAGGCCATACCGATGCACACTCATCATACAAGACCATACTGACATGTATCACGTTTGATGATCATCATACTACATATGACATGTGGTATAGAAATGAACCTTTGTATTATTTCCTATTGTTTGATGTACATTTGTTTCTCTCCTCTCACAATACTGTAAATATCCATTGCTGAGATATACAGAAGGATGATGATGGAGGACGGCCGATTGCCCTCATACTGGTCCCATCATTAGACATCAATGACGATCGATCATCTATGTGACATTTTATGTATGTGTGAGGACATCCAGAAATAACATGATATAGACATGTATGATGTCGGTAATGAGCGGAGCACACATATACGATGTCACACAATCATCCCCCCCTCCCCGGGGGACAGAAGACCCTCAATGTCAACAAATGTCATTGTACACAACACACCCTGTGCGATCTCACACCCGCACCGAGCGACCGACACTTTCACACCAACACCCCCGTCATCATCCATCGCAATGCAGACTGACCACCGGCAATCAGAGAAGTGTGACTGATTTATACTGATCTGATAACGCGGTGATACAACCTCCACCCCGCAGACACCCCCATTCCTCTCACATCACCCCCCACCATATCCTCAGGAGCAGTCATCACCGTACCACAGATGTCCCTCGGCCAGCCGGGCAGACACCGCTCTCTTCCAAGCCGCTTTACCTCTCCTGGATCTCCTGGATCTGCCCACGTCTCAGTCTCGCGAGATGTACCGGTGTGTGTACACTGTCCGCACCGCCTGCGTGATCGCCTGCCACTGCGCATGCGCAGACTCCTAACAGCGTTTATGATGCTTATTATTAGACAGGATGATGTGTATAGCGCCGAAAGTCTGTGCAACGGTGTACAAATAAAAAAGAGACAGTACTCTTCCAATACAGGCCCTGAAAACTCATCAGGGAATCCCATCCTGCTTCCACATAAAACTACCTTTATATTCCACATCACCTCAACCCTCGATGGCACCTGAGCCATTACAAGTGCCATTTAAAGCTTTACTGCTGGACACTGGGATTTCCACTATATTCAGTGGTGCCCGCTCACACCTGAGGGTAGTGCCGCTTGAAGTTCATCACTTGAAAAAGTACAGGAGCATCTTTTGGGCCAGAGTCATGTCTTTTGCACCCAATAGACTGAAAAACGTGTAACTTGCCTTTTCTTGCATGGTAACTAGCTGACCAAAAATATTAATAAACACATTCATGTCTGAAATATATGCAAACAGTGGTGGACCCAAGGAACAAAGAGCCCTGGTGAAAGATTTTTTTCTTGGCCCCACTCTCTTCCCGCTCCCAAGGGGGGGAGCCCGGGTGTAGATCTCACTGCCCACTCTAACCCCCACAGCGGTCTCTGCACCAAAAGGATCTTACACTGTAATGTCCCCCCACAGTCACACACTATTATTATACAAATATATATATAGCTCTGACATATACCGTAGTGCTATACAGAGAACACTGAGCCAGTCACATCAGTCTCTGTACAGAGGAGCTTACACTCTAACGTCCCTCAATAGTCTAACACTATTATTTGTATACAATTATACAGCTCTGACATATACCATAGTATGCTAAAGAGAACACTGAGCCAGTCACATCTGTCTCTGTACACAGGAGCTTACACTTACATACAAATCCCAGCAATACATTATACAGCAATGCAGAATAATATTGGAATTGGACTCAGGATTTTGCAATGCACTGGACTTAGTAACACACTGGACTCAGGACCTGTAACGCACTGGACTCAGGACCTGGTAACACAATGGACTTGGGACTTAGTAACACACTGGACTCAGGACCTGTAACGCACTGGACTCAGGACCTGGTAACACAATGGACTTGGGACTTAGTAACACACTGGACTCAGGACCCTGTAACGCACTGGACTCAGGACTTAGTAACGCACTGGACTCAGGACCTAGTAACACAATGGACTTAGGACTTTGTAACCCACTGGACTCAGGACTCTATAACGCAATGGACTCAGGACTTGGCAACACAATGGACTCAGGACACTGAAACGTACTGGACTCAGGACTCTGTAACACCCCGGACTCAGGACTCTGTAATGCCCCGGACTCAGGACTCTGTAACGCCCCGGACTCAGAACTTAGGAACGCCCCGGACTCAGAACTTAGGAACGCCCCGGACTCAGTACTTAGGAACACACCAGGTTCAGGACTTAGGAACACACCAGACTCAGGTCTTAGGAACGCACTGGACTCAGGACTTAGGAACGCACTGGACTTAGGAACGCAGTGGACTCAGGATTTTGTAACGCACTGGACTCAGGATTTTGTAACGCACTGGACTCAGGATTTTGTAACGCAGAGGACTCAGGATTTAGTAATGCACAGGACTCAGGACTCTGTAGCGTACTGGACTCAGGACTTTGAAACGCTGAACTCAGGACTTTGCAACGCACTGAACTCAGTACTTTGCAACGCACTGAACTCAGTACTTTGCAACGCACTGGACTCAGGACTTTGTAACACACTAGACCTAGAAACGCACTTGACTCAGGAACGCACTGCACTCAGGACTTTGTAACACAATTGACTCAGAAACGCACTCGACTCATTACTTAGGAACGCACTGCACTCAGGACTTCGTAACACACTGGACTCAGGACTTTGTAACACATTTGACTCAGGACTTTGTAACACACTGGACTCAGGACTTTGTAACACACTGGACTCAGGACTTTGTAACACACTGGACTCAGGACTTTGTAACACACTGGACTCAGGAACGCACTGGACTCAGGAGTTTAATACACACTGGACTCAGGATCTTACACTGTAATGTCCCCCCACAGTCACACACTATTACAATACAATACAATTTACAATACAATACAGTTTCAGTACTATAGGGTTAGGAGGGCCCTGCACGTGAGAGCTTACAATCTAGTAGGAGGGGCAACTGATACAAAAGGTAATAATTGTTTAAATTGAGTTATTGGAGAAAGTAAAAAGCAGTTATGTTGAGATGAGATACGCTTCCCAGAAGAGATGGGTTTTTAGGGATTGCCTAAAGTTGGGCAGCGTAGGAGATAGGCGGACAGATTGGGGTAAGGAGTTCCAGAGAATAGGGGACACTCTGGAGAAGTCCTGGAGGCGAGCGTGGGAGGAGGTAATTAGAGAGCAGGAGGTCTTGAGAGGAGCGGAGAGGGTGGTTTGGGTGATATTTTGAGATGAGGTCAGTGATATAGGTTGGGGCGGAGTTGTAGATGGCCTAGCATGTTGTTGTTAGTATTTTGAATTTTGTTCGATGGGCAAGTGGGAGCCAGTGGAGGGATTGGCAGAGAGGGGCTGCAGACACTGAACGGTTGGTTAGGTGGATAAGTCTGGCAGCAGCATTCATGATAAACTGAAGGGCGGATAGCCTGCTTAGTGGTAGGCCAACAAGGAGGGAATTACAGTAGTCGAGGCGAGAGATTACAAGGGAGTGTATTAGAAGCTTTGTGGTTTCGTTTGTTAAAAAGGGGAGTATTTTGGAAATGTTACGGAGGTTGAGTTGGCAAGATTTGGATAATGATTGGATGTGGTGCTGAAAGGGGAGCTCAGAGTCAAGGATTACACCGAGTACCCTGGCATGATGGGAGGGGTTGATCGTTGTGTTGTTGATTGTGATGGGGAAGTTGGGGGAGGGAACACAGAGAGGAAGAAAAATTATACGCTCAGTTTTTAACAGATTGATTTTGAGATGCTAAGATGTCACTGAGTAGATTAGAGATATGTGAAGAGACAGAGGGGGTGAGCTGAGGAGTGGAGAGATAGATTTGGGTATCATCAGCATAAAGATGGTATTGAAAGCCATGGGAGGCTATCAATTGACCCAGGGAAGAAGTGTAGATAGAGAATAGAAGGGGCCCAAGGACAGACCCTAGGGGGAGCCCCACGGAAAGAGGAAGAGGAGAGGAGGAGGTAGAATTGTAGGTGACACTGAAGGTGCTCTGAGATAGGTAGGAGGTGAACCATGAGAAAGCAGAGTCTTGGAGGCCAAGGGAATGGAGTTTATTAAGGAGAATCGGGTGGTCAACTGTGTTAAAGGCAGCAGATGGGTGTTTTGTGGGTCACCACATGCCTTCCACTTTTTTGGGTGAGAGGTTCCTCAGCCTCCTCTTAGCGCAGCACTGTCAGTTCTTGCACCAAGCTGCCATTCAAAATATGCTGCCCAGCGCTGTGTCAGCTTGAGGTGGAGTGGGCTGGGGGTATGGCGGCGAGGGAGGTTCATCCATACATGCATTGCTTACAGCTCCCTCATGTCCTATAGAGGTGCCTGGACTGGAGTGGCATCACATTCTGGCTCCCGGCACCTCTACAGGGCACAAAAGGGAGCTGTACAATCAATGTACATATGGATGGATCTCTGTCACAGCAAAGCAGCCCACTGGACCCCAGGCTGAGTATCCACCCCAGTTCTCGTAAGGTAGGGAGACTGGGTGGATCTTAAAAAAAGGAAAAAACATTTTTTGAAATGTGTGTGTGAGTGTGTGAGATTGTGTCTCTGGTTGTTTATGTATGTCGGTGTTTTTGAGGGCCCGCTCACACCAGTACAGTGCATTCTGGTGTGGGAGGTGTATTGGATTGCCATTCATTTGAATAGTACCCCAAACCAACCTCCCACCCCCAGTTCGTACATCCGCACCAGAACGTGCAGTACCCTAATACAGTGCATTTCATTGCAGTGCAACTTGGGTCGCGCCTTTATGACCAAGGACAAATGTGGGTCCTGAGGTTACACAGGTTGAGAACCACTGGTCTAAAAGTATGAGTATAGAGTATTGGCCATTGGTTTTGGCAGTTAGTAGATAATTAGTAAGTTTTAGAAGGGCAGTTTCTGTGGAGTGTTGCGGACGAAAGCCAGATTAAAACGGGTCAAGAAGATGGTTACCTGTAAGGTGGCGGCTCAGGTGGTTGTGCACCAGCCATTCAAGAAGTTTGGAGAGCATTGAGATGGTACTCAAGTTGTTTGGACTGGTGGGCCCCAAAGACATTTTTTTTAAAAATGGGGTTACCAGTGCTTGTTTTAGAGGGGTAGGGATGACACCATTAGAAAGAGAGAGATTGAAGATGTGAGTAAGAGAGTGTAGGATAGAGCTAGATGGTGACCGGAGTAGATGTGAGGGGATGGGGTCCAAGAGGCAGGTTGTTAGTGGATCAAAAGAAGAGAGTAGTGAGTGTGGTGGCAGACAAGGTATGTTTGGAGTGGGGTAGGTCTGGACAGTGGAGATTTCATTGCAAATTGCATCAATCTTGTCTCTGAAGTGATTGGCAATTTCCTGGGCAGTCAGTGAGTTGGTTGAAGGAGGCGGTGGGGGACAAAGTAGGGAGTTGAAAGTCGAAAAGAGTTGACGAGGACTAGATGAGGGGGAGTTAATGAGTGTGATGAAGTAGGTCTCTTTGGCTGTGAGGAGGCAGGTACTATATTTTTGGAGGGCAGATTTATATAGGGTGAAACCTTGCAGGGATTTGGATTTACGCCATTGTCGCTCAAGTTCACGTCTACGTCTTTTGAGTCTTCTAGTGTCATCTGTCCGCCAAGGTTGTAGTGGAGGTGAAAGGGGCAAGTGTTTCCATACAGGATGAGAGTTATTGTAGAGAGAAGTGGCAAGGTCAGGGCAGGAAAGGGTTTTGATTTTGTCATAAAGGTGGTCTGTTGCAGAGTAAAGAAGAGAGGGGTTAAAGTGGTGAAGGTTCCTACGGGTGGCGGTTTGCTGGTTGGAGTGTTGGGGGCAGATGAGAGGGAGAGTGTGAATCTAATGAGGTTGTGATCAGAGAGTGGAAAAGCGGTGTTGGTGAGATTGCAGGGAGTACATAGGTAGGAGAATATGAGATCAAGGGTGTTGCCATCAAAGTGAGTAGAAGTGTTAGTCTATTGTGTTAGGCCAAAGGGAGAAGTTAGGTTGAGTAGCTCAAAGGTTGCAGTATTACTAATATTGACAGGGACATTAAAGTCACCGAGAATGACAGTGGGTGTTTCAGAGGAAAGAAAATAGGGCAGCCAGGCAGATGCACTGTATTAGGGTACTGCACGTTCTGGTGCAGATGCACGAACTGGGGGTGGGAGGTTGGTTTGGGGTACGATTTAAATGAATGGCAATGCAATACACCTCCCACACCAGAATGCACAGTAGGCGCGATTGTGTGGTACAGTGCGTTAATCGCATGGGACTGTGCTATTAAAGCACTGTACTGGTGTGAGCGGGCCCTCAAAAACACCGACATACATAAACAACCAGAGACACAATCTCACACACTCACACACACATTCCAAAAAATGTTTTTTCCTTTTTTTAAGATCCACCCAGTCTCCCTACCTTACGAGAACTGGGGTGGATACTCAGCCTGGGGTCCAGTGGGCTGCTTTGCTGTGACAGAGATCCATCCATATGTACATTGATTGTACAGCTCCCTTTTGTGCCCTGTAGAGGTGCCGGGAGCCAGAATGTGATGCCACTCCAGTCCAGGCACCTCTATAGGACATGAGGGAGCTGTAAGCAATGCATGTATGGATGAAGCTCCCTCGCCGCCATACCCCCAGCCCACCCCACCTCAAGCTGACACAGCGCTGGGCAGCATATTTTTAATGGCAGCTTGGCGCAAGAACTGACAGTGCTGCGCTAAGAGGAGGCTGAGGAACCTCTCACCCAAAAAAGTGGAAGGCATGTGGCGACCCACAAAACATGGGGTCACGACCCACTTTTGGGTCACGACCCACCAGTTGAGAACCAATGATCTATCTAATGGCTGAGCTGTGTGGTGTGAAGAAATAACCACTAAACACCCTTCAAAAGCTGTTCTTGTCTATAGTCACAGAAGTCTTCCAGCATTACAGAAATATCAAACATTCCATTCAAAAAAGTATCAGGCCATTTAAAGTACTGCTGATGCATCATTTGGAACACAGGTAATTAAGGGATTTTTTTTTCATGACAGGCATAAGATCTGGCAATGTGTGTCCAGGTATAATGTCTAAAATTACCTGAAACTTTTGTCTTCACCCTGATGGATGGGCAACTCCAGGTTATGGCTTCATTTACTGTATTTAGAATATACAGTATATATGTGTACATCAAGGCATGTTTCTAATTAATTGTTGGAACCCTAGTAAAGAAAGGAAAACAAAGCCCCCATTCACACCTAAATGATGCGACAGTGCATGTTGCGTGTATGTGCAATTTACATGTTTTTGTCACATGCGCACAGCAGCTCAGTCATTTCAATGGGCTGTCGTACTGTATGTGCGACAATCACATCAAAGAAGTACATGCACTTTTTTTTTTTAAATTGCACCAAAACGCTTAGCCGTACCAATTGCACCGTACCAATCAATACTGTAAATGTTAGGGTAGAATTACAATCAGCAGCAAATGCCATTTGGTGTTTCACAGGAATGGGAGCTGCACAGGAACGCGGCCAAAAGCAAATAATAACATTTTTAATGTTTCCAGTGACATGTTTATGTGAGTTATAACACACCTTTTCACAGTAGGAGAAAAAATAAAAGTTAGGAAAGAAAGGAGATTTGTTTGATGGTTGCCATTTCTGAGATCCCCTGAAAATATTGGTTGCCTGGCTATTATGATGGTGCTTTGACTTTAATACTTATTGTGTGACTAGCCTGAAGGGGTATAGAGATAAAGAATTCTTACATTTTGACAAATTTCATTTGATTCATGCTTGTTCTAGGCCTGTGACCCTAAACTGCGAAAGGCAGGAACAATTAGGCAACTGACATTTCAGAAGGAGGTCACCAATGGCAGCTTAGATATTTCTCACATGACATGGGTACTTTAAAGTCACCCTTCCCTTTGCTCATACAGAAGAGCAAAGTCCTTCACACATGAATTCTAACCGTGCTTTCTTCTTCATTCACATTTTTCCATGAATAGCCACAGCTGTCCTATTCCCAGCTAATGTTTATCTCAAGTTTTATCAGTCCCACCTCTCTCTGATATAGACTGAGTGGCCAGATTATTATGACCACCCGACGTTTGTATGGAAATTAGCTATAATTAGCTATAATTTCACGCTGAATTTGCTAGAGGGCCAGACCATTATAAATAGGGAAGCAGGTTGTTTACCACGACAGTAGAAGTGATTTTCTTCTGAAGATATGGGTAAACAACGCGATTTAACAGCCTTTGAACGTGGGATGATTGTTGGCGCTCGGAGCCATGGAGCGAGTATCAGCAAAACAGCAGAATTCGTTAAATGTTCAAGAGCAGCTGTTGTTAAAGTGTTTAAAGACTGGACTGTCAGCCGAAAATCTGGGTCTGAACGTGCGAATTGTGGCCGTCAGCGACTAGTCAATGTTAGGGCAGAACGGAGAGTGGCAAGACTGGTACAAGACAACAGAAGGGCAACAGTGCAGTGTCAGATTCCTCGCATCAACTTTCAACATCTCGTGGAGTCACAAGGCGGCCCAACTAAGTCATCTCGTGGAGTTATCTCGTGGCCCAATGAAGTACTGATGGGGTGGTCATAATAATCTGGCCACTCAGTGTATCTTTCAACTCTTCCATCACCTATACAAAAAACTCACTCCCTGGATACAACTGATCACACAATAGTAGATCAAAATTGTGCCTCCTCACAATTATGGAATGTCTGGAGATATGTCTGCTCCATTGCTCCAAGAAGAACATTTATTCCCACAGCTATGGTGTGCCAAAAAAGGAATTTTGGAGAAAAAGATCCTTGCATGGTACATTTTTTTAAAATCCAGTTTAGATATTAAGGTATCTCGAATGGTTTTAATAAAATGTACTGCAACTTCCAAAAACATCAATCTAAGGAAATACAAAATCTTTAAAGTACAAAGTACACTTTTAAACAAAGCGCATTTATCATATGCGCCCCATTCCTTTTGTGCTATACTAACCCACCCTCCCCCTCCTGCCTCAGGGCATATAGAGTTCTATAGATGGTACTATAGAACTGTAGCACCCTGTAGGCACGAGTGCTATTGAATTTAGTTTGTTCAGATTGTAATCAGTCTGATGCTGATTTGTAGTCCATGCTCATCTGGTTTCCCCTAATCAGTCTGTCATCGTTTGCAATTGTCTGCTGCTTGGTGTACCCTGGACACAGGGCAGAGCAACCAATGAGAGATTGTTATGAGTAGATATGTCTCCCTAGCCAATTACTGTGAGGTTAATGGCCAGTGGTGCATGCTCGAAGAGAAGATAAACACTTGGGGTGGACCTCCCTGCCTGGGGGTAGGCTGCTATGGACTGTCTGAGATGGCTAGGCCTGAAGCCTAGGGACTAGCCATGTGCTTATACTGAGGCATGAGTCTGGAAGACCAGTGGTTACTACTGATGACAAGGATGGATATGACTGGTGATCTCTACCTCAAGTAATGCTGTGCCAGGTGCTCTTCACACAGACTGTCATGTCTGGCTTAAAGGTCATAGTCTGTGATAGCTGCAGCTACACTAACCTACCACTTAAAGGAGTCTACACCTTTTGGATGGTCCTAACCCTCAACCTCTCTCCCTGAAATTCATCAATAAAGTTCCTCAGCATCACATCTACAGTCTGGACATCACTTTAATCGGTCACGATATAGGGTGGTAAGTACTAATGGGTAAAGTGAATCTGGATAACCTTAATTCAAAACGTGGAGATTATTGAGCTGTGGTAACCCATAGCAACCGACCCTGGGACAGAGGTACTCTCAAGGTGTGCTGTGTATTCCTTGATTGAGGTTCACCAAAGTGAAAATACAGGGAGACCCATTCACTAATCTATGCTGCTCCTTAGGGGGTGTGCCGCTACAGAACTTTTTGGGAAGCTACTGTGTGGCATGGCCAGTGCAATAAAGGTCTGCTGGTGAAATACCAACAAACACTGTAAGCAGCAATTAGTGCACAGTGGGGGGCAAAGAGGATAAGTACATGTGTCCTTTAAGATGCTTACAGTGATGCAGTGGACTAATCTCACCAACCCCCAAGGAATTACCATACATTATGTTATTAGGCTAGAAAATTATTCTAAAAAGAATCCTAAGCAAGCTTTCCAAATGCTGTCATATTCGTCCATCAGATGTACTCTAAGCTCAAAAAAAACTTTGATTCCTCCACCAGTTGTACTGTAGACTCAAAGAGCACTTTAATTCCTCCATCATCAGTTATATCCTAAGCTCAAAGGGTACTTTGATTTCTCCATCAGTTGTACTTTATACCAGGGGTAGGCAACCTCAGCACTCCAGTTGTTGTGTAACTACAAGGCATTTTAAGACTCTAAATGCCACGGGAATGACTCCCAGAGGCAGAGGCATAATGGGATTTGCAGTTTCATCACAGATGGAGTTCCGAGGTTGCCTACCTCTGTTCTACGTTTACAGGGTACTTCGATTCCTCCATCATCTGTTATACTCTAATCTCAAAGGGTACTTAGACTAGACACAAAACTTTTACAATTTCTCTCAAGTACAAGCTGAATATTTTTTATATATTGTGCTCATTAGTATCTGTTCCTGAAAAAGATAAGGAAGAGGAAAGCATTAATCAATAACATGTCAAAATATATTTTGTTTACGAGAACAAAAGGAAATAGTCGACACACAGGAAGATAAAAACCAGGAAAACATGCATATTTTACGGGAACAGATGACTATGATCCAAGCTTACATTACTAAGCAATAGCATACACTTTATTCTGTGGGATCACATGCAGCAACCAAAAAGTGTCATTTCAAGTATCCCTCCTGCACTGTCACAACTGGAAATAGTTAATAGTTCCCTCCAGATATTCACATCTGCATTGCAAAAGGTTTTTAAAAATTTTTAAAAGCCAAATGTATATTTTTGTGTTTCTTTAAATGTTTGCCTGGTACAACGCTGTGGGACTTGTAGCTGCTTCAGGTGGCACCAGCAGCTTGCACTGGTTCCCTTGACTTTAAGGTGAACCTGGCCTTCTGCTGTGTCCCTGATGGCGGTGATTGGGGTACTGCAAGGTTACACTAAAGCTGGCCATACACCCATAGATTATCTGTGGTCAGATTTGGTGTGGTCAGATTTCTATGGTCAGATGGAAAAAGTGTAACATATTCCTCCATCTACGCTAAACTGTGTGGATGGAGGAATCTTCCACCGGGCCAAACTTCAGTATCTTGCTAGTCGGCCCTGCTGGCTCTCAAATTACCGGACCAATGCATGCATCCAATCAGATTGTTCAGGTATTTTAAGAGCCAGCGTGGCCGACTAGCAAGATACTGAAGCTTGGCCCAGTGGGAGATTCCTCCATACACACAGTTTAGCGTAGATGGAGGAATCTGTTACACTTTTTCCATCTGACCATAGAAAATCTGCTGATCATCTCTAGGTGTATGGCCAACTTATAGAATGAGGAAACCAATGTCATAGATTATAGGATCAAGATCAAAAACAAATTAAGGCAACAGGTGATTGTACACATTTTTTTTTCATGGACGCTGACAAATGAATGCTATTTTTTGGATATTTGGAGTGATCAGAGCCTATGGTTGATATAAGGATGAAGGTTCGTAATATAAGTTACATTTTGTTTGAGGCTTGACTTTCTGATGATGAGGGTGTAGTAGTTCTTAGACATTTAGCAAAGCCTGCCATGTGTCTGTAGATAAGGTAAAAGATGCTAATTTGGCCAAACGATCATAATTGAGGCTTGTCACAAAACGTTTTGAATACTTTTCCAGTTGTAAACAAATGGGAATTGGTTCTCTGATGATGAAAGTTACCCAAACTGATCTTTCTTATTTATTGAGCAATTGTATAGTTATTGCTTTTTTTTTTTGCAATATATTCAGTACAACCCCTTTGTAATCTCAATTCTAAAAAGAGTTTACAATATTAAGCTAACATAAGCAGGTGCTGAACTACAAATCATAGGGCCCCATAGAAAAACTTGGGCTCCCCCTGGCTTAAGCTGCCCATACACCTTAGGAATATCGGGCGATTTTCGTATGCGATCGCGTTTTCGTCCGATATTTATAAGGTTGATGGGCAGTGTACAACCGCAAATACTGTACAATCGATTGACTTTAGACTATCCAGCAGGTTAGAAAACTCTGGTCAATCGTACGATTTTCGCAAGGTTGGTTGTGTTTCGGTACGTCAAAATTAATACGATTAACACTGCTTATGCGCAAACGAAAATAAGTGCGGTCGATTACCGCAATTCGTCCAGGTATTTTTTTTACTACCGCTGATTGCACCTGGTGATAATCGGGGCAGGTTGGGGCTGCCGTACGAAAATCGTATGACGGTTCGATCATCGGACGAGAAGTTTCGTCCAAAGATCGCAAGCTGTAAGGGCAGCTTAACTCTCTCTGTAGTAGACTTGTGCGCCGTCAAAAAATTCGTTCTGTTTCGTTTCGCTTCGGAATATCCGTTATTTCGTATTTCGTAATTTGTAGCTGAACTCAATTCGGATTCGTACGAAATACGAATTTTCGTTAGTGGCGGTTATACTTTCGTAACTTTACGAACATTCGTTATGATGAAGTTAAAAAGCAAAATACCTTTGTTAATATTGGAGTGGTAGTTGTTTTTTTATCCGAAATACGAATTCCGTTAACGGATTCCGTATTCCGAATTCCGTATTTCGGACTTAAAAAAAAAACTACCATCAACTCCAATATAAATGTACTTTGCTTTTTACCTTCAATATAACGAATGTTCGTAATGGAACGAAAATACGTCAACGGAATTTCGTATTTCCTGCCTGTATTTGTAATGCAACTCTCAGCAGCAGAAGAGAACCTCTGATTGGTCAACCAAAACGAAATACGAATTCCGTTAACGGATTCCGTATTCCGAATTCCGTATTTCGGACTTAAAAAAAAAACTACCATCAACTCCAATATAAATGTACTTTGCTTTTTACCTTCAATATAACGAATGTTCGTAATGGAACGAAAATACGTCAACGGAATTTCGTATTTCCTGCCTGTATTTGTAATGCAACTCTCAGCAGCAGAAGAGAACCTCTGATTGGTCAACCAAAACGAAATACGAATTCCGTTAACGGATTCCGTATTCCGAATTCCGTATTTCGGACTTAAAAAAAAAACTACCATCAACTCCAATATAAATGTACTTTGCTTTTTACCTTCAATATAACGAATGTTCGTAATGGAACGAAAATACGTCAACGGAATTTCGTATTTCCTGCCTGTATTTGTAATGCAACTCTCAGCAGCAGAAGAGAACCTCTGATTGGTCAACCAAAACGAAATACGAATTCCGTTAACGGATTCCGTATTCCGAATTCCGTATTTCGGACTTAAAAAAAAAACTACCATCAACTCCAATATAAATGTACTTTGCTTTTTACCTTCAATATAACGAATGTTCGTAATGGAACGAAAATACGTCAACGGAATTTCGTATTTCCTGCCTGTATTTGTAATGCAACTCTCAGCAGCAGAAGAGAACCTCTGATTGGTCAACCAAAACGAAATACGAATTCCGTTAACGGATTCCGTATTCCGAATTCCGTATTTCGGACTTAAAAAAAAAACTACCATCAACTCCAATATAAATGTACTTTGCTTTTTACCTTCAATATAACGAATGTTCGTAATGGAACGAAAATACGTCAACGGAATTTCGTATTTCGGATAAAAAAACAACTACCACTCCAATATTAACAAAGGTATTTTGCTTTTTAACTTCATCATAACGAATGTTCGTAATGGAACGAAAATACGTCAACGGAATTTCGTATTTCGGATATAATTCGGAAACTGCCATTCGGATTTCGGATGCTCCGAAATTCGGAATTTCAGGAAAACGAAACGAATCGCACATGTCTACTCTGTAGCAGCTGGTAGTGTTAACTGTGACAATACGTGTCCTTAATCTTAACATGAAGTATGAATCAAGGACAGGCAGCAGGAGAGCTGTCAGCATAGTCAGTGCAGTCAGTGGCGTCACAAGGATAAAATATTTAAATAAAAACATGTGGGGGTGGGGGGTGTGAGGTACAGTTCCAGCGGATGTTTATATAATGGGGGGGTCGAAAAAAAATTCTGCCCCAGGCGTCCATAACTCTGGTTACGCCACTAATATGATTGAGATTGATAACACAACTATCCACCTCTCTTCCAATGCCAGGGTCCTTGGTGTCATCCTTGACTCGGACCTCACCTTTCTTCCCCACATCCAATCACTATCCAAATCCTGCCACCTTCACCTTCGTAACATCTCCAAAATACGCCCCTTCCTCACCAAGGAAACCGCAAAATTACTCATCCACTCCCTTGTTATCTCTCGTCTTGACTATTGTAACTCCCTCCTCATTGGCCTTCCACTACACAGGATATCCCCCACTCAGTCTATCATGAATGCAGCTGCCAGACTCATCCACTTGACCAACCGCTCAGTGTCTGCAACCCCCCTCTGCCAATCCCTGCACTGGCTTCCACTCGCCCAAAGGATAAAATTCAAAATATTAACAGTCACTTATAAAGTCATCCACAACTCTGCCCCCGGATATATCTCAGACCTTGTCTCAAAATATCACCCTAACCGTCCACTCCGCTCTTCCCTAGACCTCCTGCTTTCCAGCTCCCTAGTCAACTCCTCCCATACTCGCCTCCAGGACTTCTCTAGAGTCTCTCCCATCCTCTGGAACTCTTTACCCAAACCTGTCCGTCTATCTCCCACCCTGACTGTCTTTAGGCGTTCCCTGAAGACTCTTCTCTTCAGGGAAGCCTATCCCACCTCAACCTAACCACTGAACCATTACATTCTCAAACAATTCATCCCCACACAGCTACCTCCTCATGTATCATTTCCCCCTCCTCTTTCAGATTGTAAGCCCCCAGGGGCAGGGCCCTCCTTACCATCCTGTCTTGAATTGTATTGTAATTGTAACGTCGTCCTTACATTGTAAAGCGCTGCGCAAACTGTTGGCGCTATATAAATACTATGTAATAATAATAATAATTATGATAAAATGATTATTGTTCTTGCACACATTTACTCTTCAACCCTAATACAAAGTTCATTAAACTCTAGCTATATTAAACTTGTAGAACTACAAACCTCAGCCCTCCTATAAGGTTTATACAGAGGATAAACTCTGGGATTTGTGACCGCATTAGGTATGCAGAGTTAAATTCAGTCTGTAGTAGAAGTTCAGAGGGTGAATACTGAGGTCTGACTTCAGCCCTTCTATACTGGAAGCATCACAGTTTAGTTTTCCTTATCAGGCATCCCTATGGGGCCCCCTCCTACCCCAGGCCCCATAACAGCTGCGTGGGCTGCTATGGCTATTGGTATGCCATTAAACATAAGATATCACCTCAGTTTTAAAGGGTGTATATCCTTTTTTGAAGGAACCTCTAAATAGACTAGCAACCTGTGCTAATTTATGAAGAGGGTAATTTTGGTAGTGAGTGCAGGTTGATGAGAAGATATTTAATTTCAATTCTGTGTACTTATTGTGTATTCGATTCAGTGATATTAGTTTGAATGGCAGTCCATGGGAGATTCTGCACAATTGGTCAACCTACAAGCAGGGTGAGAAGGAGTCGTGGCGGAGAGGTGAGCAAATAGGATAAGAGCACAGGCATGAAACCTAATTCCAGAATACCATTGACCAGCATCAGTAAACTGTATACCAATTTTAAAGTAGACATAACCTAGACTCTGACTTTAAGCCTTCCATCTTTAAGCTGGGATTAAAGCAGCAGATCCAACAGTACTGAGTGTTATTTAAAGTGTAAATGAAGCCAAAACTTTTTTTAAAGTTTTGGATAGAGTGGAGAGGGATTAAAAGACCTGTCAGGTTTTTATTGCTGTCTTTGTCCCTGTTAGGAAGTTTCACACTTTCTATTTGTCCTGGTGACCGTTATCACTAAAAGCGAAAATAGGAGAAAACCCCAAATTTTGGGCTGTCATCAGAACAGAAATAGAAACTAGTTCTGGTGACCCTGCTGACCACCATGGACTTCCCTCACTTTGGAGGGATTTCTGCTCACTTCCTGTTGTGGCTATATGACAGGATGTGAAGGAAAATCTCCCCAATGGGACACAGAAGGCAAAAAAAAAGCTGATGACTAGCTCTCTTCCTTACTTTATCCAAAACAAAAATTGGATTCAGTCTTACTTTAATTGTAAAAGTACAGTTTTGCCATAAGGGGCTCACGTACTGGTCCTGCAAAAGACCACTGTCCTTCTAAAGGTCCCCACACACCTTGCGATAATCGTACGATAATCGCAGGAAATCCCACGATTGTACGATTATCGTAAGGTGTGTGGAAGCCGTGCGACCTCTACTACTGTAAGGTCGCACGACTTTTAACTTACGGACATGTTGGAAAACCCGCCGAGCATCGTACGATGTTCGGCGGGTTTGTGGCATGTTCGTACGATAAAAGCCGTACGGGCCGGTGTGCGCAAGCGCACACTGCCCGTTCGGCATTGCGGTCATCGGAAGCCCGCCCCTCAGGGGGCGTGGCTTGCGATCATCGCAAGTACGATCTGCCTATGCAAGATAGGCAGATCGTACGTTTTTTTAAGTACCTTACAACCATCGCAAGACAAAAGTCTTGCGATGGTTGTAAGGTGTGTGCCCAGCCTAAGAGCTTCCAAACCCGTATGGAACCATAACCTTGTATGGCTGCACTGAAAGGGAGCATTTCTTAATTCCATGTGTAACAGCTACCTCAAGGCGCAGAAAGTGGTCAAATCAAATACTGGATATAATTAACTCTGTCACTGCCATAGCTGTGTTACGGCTTAAATTGCGGCAGGGTCAGTTAAAGTGATGCTGTTGTGAGAAAAGTATGAATCTGACATTGATGACCCTTTTTTGAAAATGCAAGTTGCCTGGTTGTGTGTGGGTTCAATATTTTTGAGTCACAGACCGATAAACAAGCATGCTGTTAGAAAAGTGTCAGAGTTCCTTATCGTTATACTTGTTTGGGATCAGAGACTCACAATGCATTAAAGCCAAAGCATCATCATGACAGCCAGGGAACTAACATTCTCAAAGGAGAGGTCAGCAATGGCTTCCTCTGAAGTTTTCTCATGGCAGAGTCACTTTAATTGTAGAAATGATTCTGAAAGCTGAACAGTAGCATTGTCACTTCAGTGGACACTCCTGCACTGCGTTTGTAATGCTGTAGGTGTCACTCTACCCACAGATCAAGAGCACACCGTATTTGTTGACTCTATTTAGAAGGATGCTCATGGCCCATAGGCAACAGGTCCCTGCATTACATTGATATAGAATACATAGGCACCTATAAAGCTGCCACAGTGACAATAAAAAGCATCCGCAGTATCTTCATCCTCAGCACTTCACATCATCCTGAGCCTCTAGAAGCAAGAGTGTGCTCTCTGACTGGCTGCTGCTAGGTACACCACCTGACAGACCTGACTGTTATGGCTTTCTAGTGTTATAGACTACAATTCCCATGATGCCGACTCCAGGATCAGTCTTATTTGGCTTCTTCATAATGATCACCCCAGCAGCTGGCACTAATTGTCTGCTGCATGTTGCACTATGGTGGAAGGGGGGGCATGGTGGCCCTTACTTCTTCCCGCATCACTTAGGTGACGACGTGCGTTTTTGCGAGGTTATTATTGTGTTTTTGTTGGTGTCTTTCCTGCTTTGTGCATTTTTGGTTTGGCCAATGAATGTGAATGACCAATGAAAGTGAAAAGCATAGGTTGTTACGGATGGGGGCCTGTTGTCATGTATGCACTAAAACACGAAAATGCATGTTACTTGTGTTTTTCATGTGCTTCTATGGAAATCTATGGGGATAAAATCGCACCATGCATGGGGATATGGACATACATTTCTGTGCATGCATGGGGAAACGATCTTGCCAGCATAGCATCTTCATGTCCTTTACACAGTATTGGCTGTGATGACTCACAGGACCTTAGACCACTGGAGTGGAGCGGGAGTTAGGCTAAAAGAACCTGGCTCCCAGGTTCAGGTGAGTATAACTTTTTTATTTAACACCCTACACGAAAACAAGCACTTAACCTTTGTAGTGTGGGGGTAGCCCCATGGCAAGAGTTAAGATTATTTCTGCTCAGAGTTCTTCATTAAATCTGCATGCCAAAATGAAACTAGGGAGGAAGCACCATTTCAGTTTCTGTATTTTCTCTTACAATAACTATGGGGTAAGCTTTAACTGATTAAACACTGGGCTTCTCTGAGCTACATTAGTCCAGCATAGGTATAAAAGAGTATGGATCTTCCTTTGTCACATGGGCATGGAGGAGGAGATGCAATTAACTTACATATATCGCAGCTTACAAGTTTCTGGGTGTGGTGGCTGCATTCATTTTTTCTTATTCAGACTTCTTTCTTAAGGTGCCCATACACTGCTCGATTCTCGTACGAGAATCGCGGGAAATCCCACGATCGTACGAGAATCGAACAGTGTGAACGAAGACGTGCGACCGTTTCTACTGTACGGCCGCACGTCTTTTGTCTAAGGAGCATGTTAGAAAACCAGCCGAGAATCGTACGATTTTCGGCTGGTTTGAACGGTGCTCGGGACCTTTATGTTCACCTAGTGATTCTGCCAGGAGCACACCTCCTGTCCTTCGGAGATAATGCTCGCTGCATTGCTGTGTTGTATCTATGGATGAGCAGTACTGTCAATATAACAGGAAGTGTGTTATGACAACATCGTCCTCTCCCAATCTCCATACCATAGAGGAAGGTGTTCTGTAGTTCACAGAGGTAAAATGGGCAGGGCTGATAACATTATGTGAGGTAACACTGTAGAGCACAGAGGATAGCACAGAATTTTTGACAAGATCTACCGGTATTTATACTTACGATTACTATATACATATATATATATATATATATATATATATACACACACACGCAAACAAAGTTTATTGTTAGGGTTTTTATACAATCTAATGATGTTCAGCATTTTGCTACTTTATGTTGTTTGCTAATTTATAATTAGATTCTCAAGATGATTTTTACTTGCCCCAGAATAAGCAAAACATGGCATCAGTAACGTGGAAATTCAGATCATGCACAGAGAACTTCAATGGATCAGATCCCAGCACCTTCATTTCCCAAGACCTAAATGTATAATCTCTGGCAGTGTGTGAAGATACACAGTACATGTGAATATGGGGAGAAGACAGAGAATGAACAATGTGGTCAAAGCCTAAACTTGTCTTCAGTGGTCAGACAGTAGCAGAGGCCTACATCAGCAGAAAGTCTTTATAGCTGCAACGAGTATGGGAAAAACGTTTCCATTCCTTCATACTTAGTCATCACAAGCTACACTCAGGAAAAGCACCATCTGAATATTCTGAGTGTGGGAAGTGCTTTAAGTTTACAATTTTCTATGTAGAGACACCAGCCCACACATACAAGGGGACGGCCATATGATTGCAATGGGTGTGACCCCACTTCTTCCTGAAGTGGATACCAGAGACTTCACACAGGAGAAAGTCTTTTTAGCTATAAAGATTTACAAAACATTCACTCAGAGCTTAACCCTAAGCTCCACTTACACCTGAGCGTTTTGTAGCTCCAATTTCTAAGCACTACACCCCTTCAAGAGGATGAGCCCCATTGTTTTAAATGGCTCCTGTTCACATCTGAGCGTTCTGATGCTTTTAGTGTGGTTTTCACACATTTTCTTGCCTGGTAACTAGCAATCCATCGGCTAAAAATAATAAAAGAATGCGCAAGCCTGAATGGGGCCTAACTGTCCACCAGAGGTCACACACTGGTGAAACACCTTACAGAAGTGCTGAGTGTGACAAATGCTTCAGACTAGATCCATGAACCCATCGCACTGCTGACCGCTTGTCTCCAATGAAGGAATCTAGGTGCTGCGGTGGTCGACGGAAGACAACCGTCATGTAACAGCAGGAAGCAGGGACACCGGCACTCCAATGTTAGTTCAAATATAAAGTCTTTTTATTGTAGAAAAAACTACATGTCACCAAGTTGCAAAGACCGTTTGGGGGCCACACAGGATCCCCTTCTTCAAGTAATGACTTGTCCACATGTAATTGCTTGAAGAAGGGGATCCTGTGTGACCCCGAAACGGTCGTCGCAACTTTTTGACATGTAGTTTTTTCTACAATAAAAAGACTTTATATTTGAACTAACATTGGAGTGCCGGTGTTCCTGCTTCCTGACAAATGCTTCAGTCACAGGTCACATCTTCACTCTGGTGAGCTCTCGAATGCCTGTGGTCACTGTGGCAAAGCATTTAAGCATATCACTCAAGTGACAGTTCTTCGAAGAACCTACACTGGGATTATATATTACTGGGGTTATATACTGTATTATATATCACTAAAGGCAAATAAGCTGTTCACTTTGCAAAGTATGCTTCCCCTTAGCTTAGTGAATCAAGTAAAGCTCTACTGACTTCCATCAACCAATAATGTGCAAGCAAGCAAGCAAGATACTGTTTTTGTTTTCCTTGCATGAGATTAGGGATTCTATGCAAAGTGACATTTCAGCACATTCATCAAGCTAAAGTTGGCCATACACCTATACATTTTCTGCAGACTTTCTATGGTCAGATGGAAAAAGTGTAACAGATTCCTCCATCTACGCTAAACTGTGTGGATGGAGGAATCTCCCACTGGGCCAAGTTTCAGTATCTTGCTAGTCAGCCCAGCTGGCTCTCAAAATACCGGAACAATGCCTGCATCCAATCAGATTGTTCAGGTATTTTGACATTCAGCAGGGCCCACTAGCAAGATACTGAAGCTTTGCCCTGCAGGAGATTCACCCACATGGCTTAGCATAGATGGAGGATTCTAGGAAACAAGGGACAAGACAGAGCGCCTCCTTAGTGTAAAAGTGTAATTTATTTGTACAACACGCAAATAAAAATGTACTTACAGGAAAGTCGGTGGTTAAAAGCATACAAATGGTGATGAAGTATAAAATCTCTAGCAGCGGAAGTCTGAAGGAGTACAGCACATCAGCGTCCTCTGCCCCCTTGAGTTCTAAAGGTCTACGCGTTTCAGGGGCACACCCCCTTTATCAGAACCTCAGAGAACTCTCCTGTATCCTGCTCTTTTAAATACAAGGGTGACCAATCGCAGGATTTTTAGCAGATCACATGGTGGTGTTTAAACCAATCTCCGATGATTCGGATTTTAACTGACACCCGTCTGACAGGCACACCAAGCCTCTCCGGTAATCGCAGCCTGACACCTGAGCCCGCTCACAGCTTTTTATTTTGTGCTCTTTTGTAGTGTCTCACTTAGTTGCAGAGAGTTATATGTAGTTTGTCACATTTAACAATAAACCCAATCTAAGGCTCCCCCCGTATAATCTTACAGTATAGGTACAGTTGGTAATGAATTGGGTGGTTAATACCTTGTCTCATACATATCAGCTGACCTATTAATTCATATGGTGAATGTTCACCAAATAGGGAAGATCGTTTATTTTGCACCACATTGATACTGTATGTATCTCCAGATATAATTTGTATATTTGCTTGCGCCGTTTTGACCCATCCTTCGGAAATATATAAAAGTATGTTTCTACACATATTTACATTAACCCCTTCATGACTGAGGCCCTTTTTTCAATTTTTGCACCCATGTTATATTCCACATTTTAGGCCTGAAAATGATTGTTATATTGGGTACAGAAACTGGTTTGATATTTGGAAATATATATATATAGCTACATAAATATATATATATAGCTAACCTTCTTTTTCTTGGTCTTTGTGGGGGGGGCACTAGATGTTTTTTAAAAGCTTCATTAAAATCGCTTCTCGGCCTTTTGGCTAAGATCAAGTGTAGTATCTGTTCTTATCAGTTCTAGAGGGGAAAGGCATGGACTGTCCTTGGGACGGACAGTTGCCTAGTACTCTCAGGAGTGAAGGTAGGTGCTTGAGGCGACTACAAAGTCTAAAAAATCGGTCTCAGTGCCTTCCCAAATAATAATAATATAGTCAATATAACGAGCGAACAAGACCAGGTGTTTGCCAAATGGGTTGTTAGCCCAAATGTATTGCTGTTCCCACCACGCCATAAAAAGGTTGGTGTAGCTCGGAGCGAACCTAGCTCCCATGGCCGTGCCCTTCAATTGGACATAGTGTTTGCCCAAAAAAGTTAAATAACTTCGGTTACTACTTCTAAGCAATTCTTATTCAGTGAAAGCGGGTTTTTGGCATCTTTGATAAGAAAATGGCGATGTAATGTCAGTTTTCTAGTGAACCTATGCAAGTCTAAGAACAACTCAAATTCATTGGGCCCCGAAGAGGGGGCAAAATTTAGCCCTTTCTGGAGGATGGCAGTCTCACTCTCATTTAATGGATGGCTTGAAAGGTTAAAAATCTTGGCAGTATTGTTAGTGGTGTTGGTTGTGGTGGCTAAAAACTTGTTCTTCCTTTTTTGTTTGACCTGTTGTCCTGCTCTACATCCTCTCCTTCTCTCCCGACCATTCTTTTTATTTTTACTTTGGGTGTCCTGGAATCCAACAAAAAATTGTTGTGATGGTTACTTTCCAGTCCCCCCTCTAATGTATTACAGGCAGTTGAACAATTTTGTTTCGGTTTGGTTCCAACCCTTTCCCATTCTAGTGAACCTTTTCTTAGTCTTGTACCCAAAAAGTGAGACAAACCCTGAGAAGATGAGGGAAAATCTTCATCTACAGGGTTATATGGAGGGAGACTAGAGAGGTTTCCAGAACTGTACTCCGTGGATAACCCAGTGGCGAAACTTTGGGAAGAACTTGTTCTTCTTCCTTCTACAGCTGTATGGGAATATCTCGGAGATTTCGGAATGGTCTTTCATTTTGATGGATGCGGGTCCCTGACTTGTTTGTGGCCCGACCCTCTAGAGAGGAAGCCTGATCATAAATAGAATAGTTTCTATGGCCTCTGGGTCTATGGAGTGGGAAATCCCTAGGGGAGCCATTTTTCATAATGGGGGGCCTGGTATGCCCCGGAAATCGGGTGGTGTTGCCTTTCCTGGCAAAGCGTCCCCGAAAACCAGTGGATTTGTGATCATGGATCTGATTATGGGGAAATGTAACACTCGAAATGTGTGTCGGGTGGACCGGCGAGAAAGGAGAAAACGGGTATTCTGATCTGGGGTGAGTATTGGATCTAAAATTAGATGAAGGTTGACCATTATAGCCCTGGGTATGTGTATTTCGATTTTTAGCTGGATTGGAGAATTTCCAGGAAAATCTTTTGTTAAGCATCTGCTTATTAAGTGGAAAACTTACTTTAAATCAGCGTTCTCCAAACTGGTCAATATCAACCCCAAAGGTCCATGGAATTATCAGAGGAGTTGAAAAAAGAGTGCAATAAATATCTGGGTGTTAGTAGGCGGTCAATAAATGATAGTTCAGTTGTAGTCAATTAACCTTTTGAGAAATCTGTACAGCTCCATGCCATGCCTGAAGAGGAGGTAGCTAGCGGCGAGACAGTATTTCCCACAACTGTACAACTCCTTGAGTTGTCTCCCTCAGGTGTGTGCTGTTAATGGAGTTGCGTACCAGCATGCTTTGTGCTGTGTGTCTGTGACCTTCTACCCTTCCCCTTCAATGAAGGAAATAGGTACATGAAGGATTCCTGTTTATGTTCAGTTATTTTTATATTATAAATGTTTGGTGGTGGATAAATGATTTGAAACCATGATGGGTTGATAAGCTGCAGAGTTTGGGGACCCTTCCTTAAAATGAATGCTGTGTTATATTATGACATCTTTAAGTGTGGTATTTCTGGATGTCTTTGTCACACTTTCCTGTTCTCTGATCCAATGCCAGATTTTGCCCCTTGTACAAGGTGCTCAGCTTCCTGCCAATCAGCTCTCAACCTCTGTGTTAAAAAGCTAGTACACATACTGCTCAGCATTCAAGCAATGTGTCAGCACACTAGAAGCCGGACCCCCTGTGTTTCCTTAAGTTTGTCTTCTGTTTCCTGAGGATTCCTTTGCTCTCTTGCTTTCTGTATTCTGGCTTTCTACCGTGTTCTTAGTGTGTTCCTGTGGATTCTGCATGTGACCGTCCATTGCATTCACCTGTGAGCTGTGAATTTTGTCTGCACAGCTTTATGTTTCCACACTCCAGCTCCCATGCGTCTGCTCTCCCTATCCACCTGCATCCTGCGTGCATCAGCCTGTGGTGCCAATCCTGCTCTGCAGTGCTCTACGTCGACCTCCTGTGTTCTTGTGCTTCCTGTGTGATCCTGTTTCTTCATGTATATCCTGGACCTCCTGGTTACTTACTTCTTCCCTAACTGCCACTGAGTCCTGTATCCCAATGCTGTTCTGTGGCCTTGCTCCCATTGTAGTTCTGTTCGCTGTGTCTGCACTGGTGTATTAGAGGGCCGCCACTTGGGAGCTGTCCTGCAGCACAACCAATCTCCACCATCAGGAGCTCTGGAGAAGACCTAGCACTCCTTATACTCAAACGTGAAGTCATCCTATCCTTTTTCTCTATGTGCCTAGTGTACCACGTGTCCTTGCGGTCCTTGTGACCAGTGTCCCAGGTCCGATTCCTGCTCAGTCAGTCTCTGGCTGCTCTGCAAACCCTGGAGCCTGCATCCCTATACCTACGGTTCCCAGACCGTGACAGACTTAACCTTTCCTAGTATGCATATTAGTTTTATATTGTTATCTTAGGGGTTTTTGTTTACAAAAACAGTATAATTTTTCTTCTCCTGAGTTCACTTTGAACTTCCAGTTATCTGCAGAGTTTAAATAAATAGGAATTTCCTTTCCACATGATTACAGTAGATAGTTGAAGTAGTAGAAGTAAATGGTGCTCCACTGAGCTGATAATATACTCCTTTAGTAAAATCATCCCTTAGTCATGGTCCACTAAAGATTCGTGATTTCTTTTGAACAGGCACTACATTTTGTAAGTGTAGTCAGGGCTCTGATATAAACAAACATTATTATATAGTGGCTTTGTCTATTAAAAGCCTGAAATGTATGGGACTCACCCCTTTCTAAGTGAATTTTAGCTATGAGAGACACAGTTTAACACATACCAAATGCAATGTATTGTGAAAATTATCTGAAAGTTCAGACCAGTCACATCTATTTGCCTGGCGCCTACCCAACTTCACTTGATTTAGAACAATGTTCCAAGATTCTAGTCAACAAGTGCCCCCTCATGAGCAATGCTCCAGTTGGGAAGTTTTGGGGGTAACTACTGAACAAGTAAAAAATTGTTTTTTACCTAAACATGAACCTCTTAGCACCCTCAGATCAGCTGGAGCACTTTACATGCACATGTCTTCTTTTAGGTAGTGTCTATGCGCAGTAATAATGGATGGATTTAATGAAACTGATACAAACTGTAACAAAAGCTCCATAGTACTGTTGAGTCCTGAAGATAGGACTAGTCCATAAACATGGAAGGTAGCAGCTTCAAGTCTACCACCACTTGCAAGACTACCAACTACTTGAGCTAGTTGGCTCATTCCAATACAACACAACTAAGTCTTAGCAAGCCGTAAATCCTAATAGGTTTACTGTGCTGAGTTGTACCCGAAAAAGTCAAGCGGAAGCAAGTATCATGGAAGCCTTGCACCTTCTTAGTGTATCCAGTCACTTACTTTAGGCAGCTGACTGGGGTGAGTGCTGCAGGAAAGGAGTACAAAAAACAGAATTGTGGTATTGATCTTTTACTGCATACTGACAAGTAGGTATTTTATCTTAAAGGTTAAATAACACTTATCCACTTTCAGACTTGCAAACTATGTATAGCAGGGACTTTGGTAAAGTACACAAACTGATATAGCTGGTGCCTAATATTTGAACTGACTTGGAGGCGATTGGAGGTAATTGGAAGCAAACAGACACACTTTGTTTTCTAACTATCACTGATCAAAAGCTTGTTGTTTTTTTTTTGGGGGGGAGGGGGGGGGTTTGTTATATTTTCTTACATGTACACTGCACAGAATTGTAAATATTTTTTAATAATAAATATATACATTTTATATAATACATTTTTTATAATTAAATACATTTTAATAATAAAAAACATAATTTTCAATAATTTTTGCAAGACAGTTTTGCTAAAAGAAAGCCTTGTTTCTCCTAAAAAATGATATATGTAGTACTTGCGCATCATATGTAATAACAAAGTTACTGTCAAATCAGCAGGCCCATAGCTGAAATGTAAAACCTTTCCTGCTCCATAATGAGAATACAGGTACAGAAGCTAAAGAAGTCAAATTAAACTTTAGGCAACATTTAAAGTGTATTTATTGCCCAAATATTTTTTCAATTAAGGGCTAAAACCTATTTTTTGCTGTCTGTGTGGCAAAATGTCCTTTCACTTCCTGTTCAGAAAGGCAACAGGAAGTTAGCAGAAATCTGCCTAAGTAAGAAATTGTTATCACCAGGACAAGTGTTCTCATTAGAAGATTTGTACTTACCTCTTGTTCAGGGGACAACGCTAACATTTTGGATTTCCCTTTACTTTCTATTTTGGTCACAATGGTCACCAGTGCAAACGGAGGAATGATTCTCCCCAATGGGGATATAAAATTGAAAGGCCTGACACTCCCTACTCTATCCAAAACTAAAAAAAAAGGTTTTTTTTGTACAAATACACTTTAACCCCTTGCCAACCACAGACATACCAGGTACCTCCGGCAAAAGATGTCACTTAATGACCCGAGAGGTAACTGGAACGTCATTTTATTGGGATCACTTCCAGCCGCTCTAATGGTATTGCAGGCATGCCTCGATGTGGAGGCATCCTGCAATACCGACCATGACTACCAGGCCACTTCGTGATCGTTCCCCGCAATCGATCACTTCCGGACTAACCGGCAGAGCAGCTGGAAATGTATCAGAGCATCAGAAGCAATCAGTCAAAAAGCTGGGGTATGCGATAAGCCCCAAACTAAAGATAGGCCCTATCATTAGAAATACTCTCAATTTCAACTCAAATGACAGTCATACAAATGACAAGCACATGTCAGAAGTTTGGCATTGCACCCCCAAAACAACCCAACAAACCTATGCATGGGTGGCATCACTGTACTCAGAAAATGTTGCTGAACACATATTGTGGTGTTATTTGGCAGTATCCCTTAAAGTTCTCAGTACATATATTCTTAGATTCCAATCTCTGTCAAAAAATCACCAACATTTTTTTTTTATTTTTTTCACATTTTGGCATCCAAATATCCAATATAGGAAGTAGAATCCAGAGATCATAATGGATTCTTTATTTCATAAGGTGCTGCGGATAATAGGAATGACAAAGGAGTGAAAAGACGATTGGTTGCCTGGTCAGCACACTTTTCACACATGGCCCTATATCTACTCATCAGTATATTGATGGAATAAAAGTGATCCACTGTAGAGATTGCAGCGCTCACATCAATATTTTCTCATTAACAGAACTTAGAGATATGCAGAGAAAATAGATAAAACTACAAGGATAAGGATTGTTATTATCAGTCGTGTGACAGTCATTTTTAAATCTCAACTGTCAACTGTCTCTCGCTCGTTCTCTCTCTCTCTCTCTCTCCCTCTCTCTGTCGCTGTCGGTTACCGCTTACTGATCATTCAGAATTTAGTTGGTTTGCACTTTGCACTTCAGTTCTTATTGCAGTTTATAGACTTGTACAAGTATTTATAGTTTACCAATGATACTCTCAATTTCAACTCAAATGACAGTCATACAAATGACAAGCACATGTCAGAAGTTTGGCATTGCACCCCCAAAACAACCCAACAAACCTATGCATGGGTGGTACTGTACTCAGAAAATGTTGCTGAACACATATTGTGGTGTTATTTGGCAGTATCCCTTAAAGTTCTCAGTACATGTAATCCTATATTCCAATCTGTCAAAAAATCACCAAGATTTTTAATTTTTTTTCACATTTTGCATAGATTAGTGGTAAAATGGTTAAATGAAAAGAGTCAAAATATCCCAAATGTAATACCTTGGATTGTCTCCTTTTAAAAAATATATACATGTAGGGGGTTATTCTGGGATCCATGACAGATATCAGTGTTACAATGTCACTATTGCTAATTTTGAAGAAAAAAAATGGTTTGGAAATAGCAAAGTGCTACTTGTACAAAGTGCTCCAAAAAAAAAAATCGAGAACATTGGGTATTTCTAAACTCAGGACAAAATGTAGAAACTATTTAGCTGGGGTCTTTTTTGGCGGATGTAGATATGCAACAGATTTTGGGGGTCAAAGTTAGAAAAAGTTTCTTTTGTTATTTTTTCATAATATTTTATATTGTTTATTATGGTAAATTATATGATATGCTGAAAATAATGGTATCTTTAGAAAGTCCATTTAATGGCGATAAAACAGTATATAATATGTGTGGGTACACTAAATGAGTAAGTGGAAAATTAGAGCTAAACACAAACACCGCAGAAATATAAAAACAGCCCTGGTCACTGATGGTAAGAAAATCATAAAACAGTCTGGTCTCTAAGGGGTTAAACTTTCAGTTCCACAAAAACAATTTGTACTATGCCATTTTAACTTACACATGCCTATGTTTTATGTAGTTAGGTCAACATGATCATTGCAGGCACACATGCACAATATCTTCCATCATCTTCAATATAGGAGATGTCAAAAATGTAGTTTTAAAAATGTGTGATGCATTCATATGATTTGCATCCTTGGATCCTGCAATGACAATATCATGGCATGCTGATCATGTGACTCCCTATGTTACACTGTGAAAAGGAGATATATGCAGCTTAGGGCTATACATAGGGAGAAGTAGCAGTGAGCTTGGTGTGGTAATGTCATGTGTGAGCTCATATCCAATATAGGAAGTAGAATCCAAAGATCATAATGGATTCTTTCTCTCATAAGGTGCCGCGGATAATAGGAATGACAAAGGAGTAAAAAGACGATTGGTTGCCAGGTCAGCACACTTTTCACACATGGCACTATATCTACTCATCAGAATATTGTTGGAATAAAAGTGATCCACTGTAGTGATTGCAGCGCTCACATCAATATTTTTTCATTAACAGAACTTAGAGATATGCAGAGACAATAGAGAAAACTACAGGGATAAGGATTGTTATTATCAGTCGTGTGACAGTCATTTTTAAATCATCCCTGTCAACTGTCTCTCGCTCGTTCTCTCTCTCTCTCTCTCCCTCTCTCTGTCGGTTACCGCTTACTGATAATTCAGAATTTAGTTGGTTTGCACTTTGCACTTCAGTTCTTATTGCAGTTTATAGACTTATACAAGTATTTAATTTATAGTTTACCAATGATATATTACCCAGTTTTGAACATAATTGTTGTTTTTAGTATCACTTCTATGAATGATTGCTGATTTTTACACATTTCTATTATTTTGTACTTTTAGCAATATGTAAATCCTCCACAAATAACGCACTACATTCAATTGATGTAATATGGTTACTTCTTTACTGGAAAACCTTGTTTGAAAACCAATAAAAACAAATATTGCAAAAGAACAAACAAAAAAAGGACCCTTGTTTGAGCTTGGGAATTGCCTGTGATGTCATAGTGAGAGGTATTTATGCAGCTGCCTATGATGTCATAGTGAGAGAGGGGGAGGGTATTTTTATGCAGCTGCACTGCCTGAAGTGGCTCAGATAAGTGATTTGGGAGAGTAGAGGAGAGATGGATCGCTTATGTATGCTATTTGTGCTGATTTTATTTGCGTCATTTATTGATGGAACTCATGCCTACATCTCTGACAGTAAGTAAACCCCAGGTTATTATTACTTCTTTGTTTCCATAGGCTCAATTCATAAAGCTTTAACACAATACAAGGATCTTTAGTTGCAGCCATGCGATTGTAATTTACACAGAGCTAACACACCAGGATAAGTATCCTTACTTTTAAAAAGTGACAGTTATTTTCATTTGAATCTAATGACATTTGAAAATTATACAGTAGTCGCATGACGTAGATAGAGTGCTTTGAGGCATTTTGTGAATGGGCAAGTAGCGGGGAGGGCCGCGAATGGGACTGGAGCACTTTACTGCTCGTCACATTTTTTAATATTTGGAACTAGAAGGTAAAATAAGCAAATGTTAGTTACTGTTGAAATAATTGGACATTATACTTGTTTTCTGACTGTAAACATTAAAGTAGAAGGTAAATATGATTTGCTGAATATTTTTTTTCTTCTTATTTTAGGTTGTGGTGGACGCCCTATGCGTAGCGCTTCACGGATTGTTGGAGGAGTTATGGCCCAGCCCGGTGCCTGGCCCTGGATGGTCAGCATACAGATGCCAGAGTTCATCGGGTATAAACACTTTTGTGGAGGAACCCTAATAACAGACCAATGGGTTCTAACTGCCGCACATTGCTTCAAGGATCTGAGGTAAGGATAACTCGTATAGAGAAACGACATGCGGGTTTGGCTTAGGATTACTAGGAGCTAGACAATGCAATATGATATATTTACAAAATTAGGTTTTCAGATATATATCTATCTATATATTTATATGTATATAAAGCGGCTCATCTTTATTTATTTTTCTTTCCAGCTTTATGTCCAAATGGAGGCTTGTGATAGGGGGTCACCAACTGTCACAACCTAGCAGCGATGTCCAGATAAGATCTATCAAGTCATACATCCTTCATAAAAGATATTCCGAGCGATTGAAAATCAATGACATCGCTCTCATAAAGCTCGATTCGCCAGTGAAATACAGTGGCTATGTTCAACCTGCCTGTTTACCCAGCAGCACCATGGACATCCCTGACATGACCTCATGCTACGTAAGTGGCTGGGGTCTCATGTCTGAGAAAGGTGAGTAGTACTGCACTTTAATTTTGAAATCCATTCCACAGAGGTTACATATTCCCAAAAAGTTAGTTATATGCTTATTATACTGTACTGGAGTCTGTTGAAGCTGTGAGCGTTTGATGTTGCAGGAATTCACCTTTGACACAGAAGCTCCCGATGCAGAATGGAAAAGGCACGTGATTAGTTAGGGTTGAGGATTACAGTTAGATTTATGTTTTCAGTAATCTTCCGAGCCCTGGTACTGCACTGTGCTGAGTGTCTTCCCCTCTGCTGTGAAAACACAGAGGGTCGCATGCTTGGCATATGCTAGGTTTACTTTAAAGTAACCACATGGTCATGTCTAGAGTATGGCTGTATACCTTGCATATTCTCACATCTTGTATTCTTTTCTTTATAGCTGCCAGAACAGCAGATATACTACAGGAAGCCAAAGTTTCACTGATTGACAGAGAGACATGTAACAGCCCAGGCTGGTACAATGGCCGTGTCAAGAAGCAAAATCTGTGTGCTGGACATCGCATGGGAGGAATTGACACCTGCCAGGTAGGTTCCAAAACTATAATTTTTTTTAAATTAACAATATCCGTCCAAGTAATTGGACTCAAATTGATATGAAATTAATGAGCAAATAAAGGGTGATCAAGTTTCCCAGAATTCTCAAAAGATATTATGGGGTCTCTGGTTAGATGCTGGTACTTACTATTGTTCTGTGAATATTATATATTCATCATTTTATTTTCTTCTAATTTATTACAGGGAGACAGTGGAGGACCACTCATGTGTTTGGATAAAAAAACTTCCAAATATTACGTGGTTGGTGTCACAAGCTGGGGTTTTGGCTGCGCCCGAAAGCAGCAACCAGGTGTCTATGCCAGTACCCAGCATTTTCTGAAGTGGATTTCTGCTAAATTATTAGGTTGCTCTTCTCAGCAGAGAAAACAACCAGCTTTTAGCACCACTTCTGCTACAGTGTCTTCGGGATCTGAGCGTAAATTGGATGTCCTACCTTCATCTCAGGTAGGCTCAACTCTGAGACTATCTATAAAGGACAACCCTTACGTGAGGAAGATTCTGAAGAAGCTTAGCCTTGCCAAATAGAATCATGCCAGGAGCATGACAAATATTAGACCTGCAAGATGTTGCATCTAACTGTCAGTTTTCAGAAGAACTTTGCAAACATCATTATTTCAAGAATGGATTCTCCAGCACCATATATGATGCAACTGAAACCTCTGTTTTAGACCTGGGTACCTAAAACAGATTAGTTAGGTTTTCTTGCAGGCTAGCTTAAAAGCGTGCTGGGGACCCTCATTGCACTGTATGGTGCAAACAATCTATCTCATAATGAATAAAACAACAATGCATTTAAATGTAAACATTACAGCCTATTTATTTTTATTTTTCATTATGGTGTGATGAAGCAACAAAGAAACTGTAAATTCTAGCCTAACATTTTCTTTGGGCTAGGAGGTAGAATTTATTAGTAGTAGTATTTCATAACAGAGGTCCACTATCACTAAATTTACAAAGTGCGAGGTGTAATTAAAATGTGTAAAAAAATGTAAATGTGCCACATTATCAAAAACAATTTAAAAAATACAGATACATACATTAATGGTGTTGAAAGACCCTGACTCCTGGGGAACATGTTCTATGTTTAATGCTCAGTGCCTTTGGTGTAGTGACAACAAGCTGGCATGCATGCTGTCCTGAGTGGACTGGTCTACTGTCCCACATTGCCTGCACAATCCCAGCGCTGATGTCACTTGTCACAGCCAGAGGTAGCAGTATGAGACCACTGTAGCGTCTTCTCTGGTTCAGGTAATTAATTGCTATCAACAATGATCAATTCAACTGAGTCACCACAGATTATCATTGTAAGGTGGTTGCCCTCCTCCCACTAATTACCATGTAATTAGTGGGGGCTATAAGGGGGCTATTTTCCTCCTGTACAGGTGGGTTCTCTGTTAAAGTCTGATGGCCACAAGCATGTCGTGCTTCTCCTTTAGCAGTCGCCGTTCAAGGATTCTTTATGTGCGTTGCAGGTACTTGGGTGCCCCTAGGATTTAATCACCTGATATCAGAAGTACAGGATTATCAGACCTAAACAGGAGGCTGTTCTTCAGTCAGGATAAGTAATTAAATGAGTCAGTATCCAATGTCATTGCTGGGGGAAAAGAAAGTTAATCTTTTCAGCAAAGTGGTAGAGCAGGATGGTAGTTGATAACAAATCCAAGGTTAGGGCAGGAGGCATTTTACCAAGATCAGATCAAGCGAGCATACAGATCCAAGGTGCCAGACAGATCAGCAATAGCAGGCAAGGGCAGGTAACAGGAACTACATAGGCTGCGAACAGGCAGGAGCCAGAAGTGAAAAAAAACTTGAAGGCAAAAACACTGGAGCAGGAACCAAGCTATGACTGGCAAACTAGGAACACTCCAGAGACAGGAAAACAAGAGCAAGGACTGAAACAAGAACACAAGAAATAAAAAACACACACACAACCTCGATGAAGGCTACAATGAACAAATGTAGCATACATAGTTGTATCCTTTTAAAGGAGTATAGAGCTATCTCTAGGCCTGCATGTGTAGAAACCCTTGCATGTACACTAGGGGTGAAACTTCAAATCATGGGAAAGGCAGCAATAGAGTACTGCAAAGATTAAGTCCAGGGTCACAGGCCAGCCATCCGGGCACAGCAAGGGACAGGCAGCAATATGCTGCAGCAGAGATGAATTCCAGGGTCACAGTGCAACAAACTGGGCACTGCAAGGTACAGGCAAACAACTGGTACAGCAATGCTTGGGTCCAGGGTCAAAAGGCAACAATCCAGGCAGCAGTGAAGTCCAGGGTCACAGGACAACAATACAGCACACAGCCAGGGACAGGTGGTAATCTGGTATAGCAACAATTAAATCTGGATTAATGGGGCAACAATGTGGCCACAACAAGGGGCAATCAGCACATAGTACATAGTAGTACAGTACAGTAATACAGTGCAGCAGTGTAGAATGCTTACACTTGTAAAACTTCTGTAAAAGACTTTTAAAAATGGTTGTTAAGCTCATGCAACCTAAATGTACACAGTTGTTTCACTGTGACTAATTTATTAGTGTCACTGTATTCCTTTTCTCTCATCAGGCTGAATCACCCACTTATAGGGTTCTATAAGACCATCTCCCCAGGCAAGAAGCGCATTGGGAAATGGCCAAAGAAAACCTTGCAGGCAGTCCTGAAGATTTGCTGGCAGGATGTAATTAAACATTGCAGGTCATGGGCAGGATTGCAGGGAGGGGCTAATTTAGCACAGCAGTGGGAAGGAGGCAGTGGAAAAATGCCCCTTTGTATGAAAATATGCCTATCCCTTGAACACCAGGGATGCGTGATGAGATCTCAGTACCTCTAAATAGCCAAACCCAATTTCCATGGCTGTTTCAAGCTGCTCTACCTCTCGGTGTTGAATTTTTAATGTAGAGGAACAAGATTTTTTTTTTAGTAATCCAAAAAGCGTGAAACTGTCATTTGAAGTTCAATCACATTTTAAATTTTTGTACAGAAATTCAATTATTGATATATGAATGAATGAAATGTAACAATATTACTTAAAGTATTTAAAACATGGTAACATAATATTTAAGCATTTCTATCCCTTAACATTTGTAACTTGGAGCTTTAACACAAAAAACTAAATATTCTGAAGAGTCAGGTCTAAAATCATGCAGCTCTCCTGGGAATTTCTTCAGCTGATCAATGGAAATATAACCTATAAGAGATATTATTTACTTAGTACACCAAAAGTATATTATCTTGAATGATTATATAGACCCCTAGTGCTCAATACATTGCCTGGCAGTGCTCAGTGCATGGCCCACTGTGCTTTAGACCTCAGTTTTGGTTGGAGTTAAGCTGGCCATATACACTAATAGATTTCAAAAGAAACCTAACATATTCCTGCATCCACACTCAACACGGTAAATTGACAAATCCCTCCCCCCAATAGATATTCTGACAGCCAACGCCCGCGACTGTCGGAATACACAAGCAGTCACTGCAGCTGATCGGTAGCAATCAATGTACTGTATAAACGTCAATTTTTGGCTTGCCTCCTTCAAAAAAATTTGTTGGCATAATGGAATTTTGTTGAGCCACCCACTGTTGGGATTTCAGCTGATTCCTGTACATTGGCTGAAATGTCTAAAAGTGTATGGCCAGCTTTATACTCTAAAATTGTGTCATATGTTTAATATACCATTAACGTTAAAGGAAGTATAGTCCCCATCACCGTTTGTGAGGTGGCTACTAGAAAGTTAGTGATTGCCAGAGCTGTAGTCAGTCTGGCTGAATTATAGGTGGCATTTATCTGGTTAATTCCAGGTGTTCTGACATAGAATGTACCTGCCTGAGTGGAGTGTAACTCTGCTGCAGTGTGGGACAGCCAATGAGGGACACTGTGAGTGTGTGTGCAGTTCACCAGCCAATCACTGGGGCTCTCACAACCAGTGTTGCATGCTGGGATAGGGAATATATACTCCAGGGAATTGCCATGGGCTCAGTCTAGTCTGGTTACAGCCATGGATATCCTGGGGAATACTTTAGTGTGGGAAATGCTCTGTTAGGCCTTAAGCTCGGAGCCTTTGATACTGATTGAGGAGGAGAACCAGGGAAGATGATGGGTGCTGGAGGTACCTGGATTGGAATGGACCTCAGGAGCAAGTCTGGTGTCTCTCCAATTGAAGATCTCCCACCCACCCCTATTCAGTGGCTTCTCAAATACCCAGTGCCAAATGGTGTTCCTATTGACCCACACTGGAGTGCTAAAAGGGACTCGTGAGTTTGGAGTCTGTGTCTGTTCTACCCTGGATGTCTAGGCCTCTATACCCTTTCTCCCAGAGTGAATATGTTAATTACGTTCCTCAGCATCATACTTCTGGTCTGGATATCAGCTCTGTTGGTCACTAGCAGAAGGGCGGTCAATGATAGTGGGGCAGCCAGTTGCTAAAAATCCCCTAGACAGGATAATTGATGATCAGGTCCCAGGCATATTTTATCTGCTCCTTCGGGGATGAGCTCTGCAGAACCATTTGGTGACTAGCCCATCAGACTAAAAAAATGCAAACTTTGAATACAAATTAGTATGCTTTGTCAGGCTTGATAAAATACTGGATCTAATAACACAACTTTATACACTATAAAGATATAAAATACTTTCTTTCCAATACACACAAGCAGTGTATTTTTTGTAAAATTTTAGTACTGTATTTACACTTAATGATCGGGACTCCAGAGTGTTAATTGGGAATTGTCATGATTTTCAGTCCTGACTTAATTCCCACCTACATGTGTGCTGCTGAGAGTGAAAGACTTTCAAACTGTTTGTATAACTTTAATCACAGCCAGGAAAGTTTAATAAGGCAAGTTGTGGTGAGGTTGGCTTTAGGGCTTGTTCACATTAGAACATACACTTTGATGCATAGTGTGTAGCCTTAAGTGTGTGAAAATCGTTCAGTTCTTGATGAACCAGCCGAAATTTGCATAGTGAGTGCCCCTTTCGGCACCCTTCAACCCGGCATCCTTCGATCAGCTGATCGAAGGAGCAGATTGGAAAATATTTGGCCGAATAGAGCTTGCAACCAATCAGTTGCAAACAGGGGGCCACTGAAAGCAGGTGATTCCTCCGTCCACACTCATAAGTGTTGATGGAGAAATCTATTATATTTTCTTTGTTCAGCCCGCAGATTGAACGAAGAAAATATCATCGTGTATACCCAGCTTTAGTGAAGGACTCTATGAATGGCAAGCTGCACACCCAAAATGCATCTTGCCAGACATTTTCCTAATGTACTACAATACAATGCATTGGTGTAAATAAGCTATAATAAACATATATGAGGCCCAATTCACAAAGCTTACACACCAGGATAAGGATAATTACTGTAAAAAATGAAGGAGTTATTTTTCACTGAGTACAATGTGTCACATAGCTGAAATAAAGGTACTTATCTTTGTGTTAAAGCTTTGTGAATTGAGGCTCTGCTGTCAAGAAGGTCTAAAGAAATGAAAAGCTTGTTGTAAAGCATACTTCCATTACAAATCCAAAAAAGAAGTGGAATTGAGACATGCAAATCACTGGTTTATGCTGCAGGGGTGTTACGCTGCCAGAGCCTTTTTTTCGTTTTTTCCATACTTTAAATCTACATTTTAGGCCTGAAAATTCCTTAAAACCACTAGAATGATATATTTCCTGAAAGCACAGACCCTGAAGAATATAACATAGAGCCGTGGGAGTCTGTTTACAGGGACCCACTGCTGCCAACGTATGGCATGTGTTGGTGGCAACAAAAGGGTTAAAGCACACATATACATTTGGTAGAGTAACATAATTTATAGCTACATGTATAATCAACAGTAAGGCAAAAAAAAAACCTTTTTCATCCTTTACAAAACAAAATATTATGCATAACAAAATGCAACACTTTGGTATATGTTTATCAAAAAAATCACACAGCCTCTTTGTCCAGCAAAACTGCATAAATATTGACTCTGTGTGAGTTAATCAGCTGATGTGAGAATGGGGCAAAGACGAACATTCTTAGTGCAATTTCTCTTCTGGTCGAATGTTCTTAAATAGGTATAGCCATACAGAACAGAGTGTGATTGGAGAAAATCCCGTATTAAGGCCACTAGATGGAGCTGTGGAAATAAATACATGTTAGTAAGGAGATACAATGTTACAATTCAAGAGACCAATGGAAAGAATAAGCATATGAATGTAACCATTGATATTACGGGGATAGCAATGGTTACATTTATATGCTTATTCTCTCCAGTGTTCTCTTGTATTGTATCTCTTTACTAACATGTCTTTATTTCCTATAATTCTCTGCTCTAGCTCTAGTGGCCATAATGTGGTATTTCCCCTTCCATGCTGTTCACCCTGCTCTGCATGAATTAAAGGAGAACTATGAGTTGAGTGAAAATCACTCATCCTCATAGTTCGAGCCGACGTGTGACAATGAAACTTTCACACGCCGGCTCAATAGATCGGGAAGTGAGCGAACATATACCGTCGCTGGCTCACTTCTCTATCATCTCCCTACAGAGAGCAGTGACTGTCAGTCATGGCTCCCCGCAGGGATTCCACCCTCCCCGCTCTGATCCTCCAGCTCTGACTGGAGGAACGGGCGGGGGAGGGGGCAGGTACAGCTGTCTCTGCCTCTACATAGGCAGAGCCTGCTGTCACTCACGTAGCTGGGTGGATCTTGACAGTAATGTCGGGATCCGTCCCGGCTGCGGCGGTCTCAGTATGCCGCGAACTGTAGCTCGCTATATACTGAGCTTTGGGTCACTGGAGGATGCTAGCATATGTCCTCCCGTGACCCTTAAGAGAACTATGGGGAAAAACACTTACCCCATAGTTTTGTTTTAATCTAATGAAGAACATTTGACCAGAAGAGAAATGACACTAAGAACATTTTTTTGGGTCCCATTGTCACAACATCTGCACAGAACGATTGTAACTGCAGTTTCCCTGGACGAATAAGACCCCTTTAAGTATTGTACCTGTCTGAATATTATTTCCCGGATAATTCTGAAGGGTATGTTGTATCCCATCATCAGAGGATCCACTATCAGATGTCAAGTCCTTCTTCCTACACCATAACAGAAAATGTCACTATCATGAGTATATTCTACATACTGTAGGTCTATGCATAGTAGAGGAGAGGTCTGCTGTGTGACAATCAGATACAACTAATCATTATGAAACTCTGAGACTGGTAGTCACTTGAAATAGCCCTGACTGGTGTATAGACATAGAGACACAAGTGCACACAGCACATCACCAACATTCCTGATAAATAGGTTTATCTATTCACCATCTATGAAAAAGCTGCAGTATTAGTTTTGGGTGGACTGACCATTTAGGTGACACACAAGTGCTACCCATGAGTCATTGTTTAAGTCAAGTTCACTAAATTTACCTTCATATGAAATGTATATAAAGTTCTTACAGTCCATTTTCCACCAGGTTAAAGGGAATATATAAAGGTTTTACATGTAATGTCTTTATTGATTTTGGTCAAGTCCAAAAACAATCTACAAATAGTTCTGTCTTTGTTGTCAGATGAATATACAATATTGTATATGGGCTCCTTTTCACATGCGTTCCAGGTTATCATTACCCGCTTTGCTTAAAACATTCCTTTCATATACAGAGCTCAATAGCTCAAGCTGAAATGTACACATGCTGTGCTTTCTCTTTTAGAAAACCCTTAATGCTTTGTGAATCCTGTCTACACCCTCTCAGAAATAATGACTTGTAAAACCGTTTATATTAATGTTGTAAAAACAAAAATATTAAATAAAAACACAAAAAGCAAATTAATATGGCTGGCCTGATATAATGTACCTATAGAGATTTGATATACCTGTCTCATTGTTTTGTTCAGCCTTCCTTAGTCAGAACTCAACCACTCTGCACACCATGCTTCCAGAAGATGCATTGGCAGAGGATCATGGGAAATAATATTTTTTTCTGCATTACATTTGCATTAAAATGGCTCTAAACTATAAATGCTTGAAGCTGAACACAAGGCAAACATATAAATACATTGATGAAACGCATATAAGGGAGCTGTTTTACCTGCTTAAGTATTTGTGTTTCTGTTCAGACAGTTCTAAGACTGACCATACAGCACAGTCCTTCCAGGCAGGGCTGGAATCCTTATTTTTTTTCTCCTGCAGTAGAATGAGAACTATGGGATGAGTGACATACACTCATCACCATAGTTAGAGCTGATGTGTGACACTGAAGCTGTCACACATCGGCTCTATTAATCGAGAACTGAGTGATCGCATACCGCTGATCTTTCAGTTCACAATCTTCTCCTTGCAGGAGCGGTGACTGTCAGTCACTGCTCCATGCAGGGATTCCCCATTGCCCTCTTTGTTCCTCCAGCATTGATTGGAGGGATAGCCAGGGGAAAAGGCGGGCACAGCTGGCTCTGGCTATAGAGAGTCAGAACCAGCTGTCAATCAGGCATGGAGGTGGATCCTGACAATATTGCCTGTATCTTTTCCGGCTGCAGCGTATAGCAGACAACAGCCCGCTATATTCTGCGTTTTGGGTCACAGAAGTAAATGTCCTTCCCCCAGCCTGCGAATGGACGGTGAAAAGAGAAGCAGCAGACTGATGCTCATCTGAATTATCTCTATGTCACTCTGCACTCTCCTCCTATCACCATGGTTCTTGTGCTGCTTCCTCCTCCTCCATTGTGAACTATGCTATATAGGAACTGCAAGAGGCTGATAACGAGTCAAACTCAGGTACTTACACTTCTTGCATATAAAAAAATACATTTATTGATGTATTATTAAATACAAAGCTGCAATAATTTGTGCCATTTATATCTTCCTGGAGTTCAATTTTAAATTATATTTTCCTGAGGTATATGCTGGTTGTCAGGTGGACCTGCTTGTTTCTATACTTTTAGTCACTGACTTGAATCAAGTATGCAGCTTCAGATTTCAAACTTTTCTGATCTGCATACTTGTTACAGGTCTGTTACATGGAAGGTATTGAAATAATGAGTCCACAAAGAGCCAGACATGCAGCATTTTCAGAAGTCAACAATGGCAATCTTTATATTTCCCTCTTAACAGGTTTACTTTAACTGTTGTTCCCTACCTTAAATCACATTCTGGATTCCTGTGATCATTCTCTTTAGCACCAAAAGGGGTTTTAACCTCCTAAAACCAACAGGTATATACAGTATATTTTAATTGTAGTATAGATAACTGCAACCACAGAATACATGCTTGAGATTATACCAACTAAGAAACTGAGAAGACAAACAAGAGAGGTACTTTAAATGACATATTGCATTAGAGTCGTCGTGTTTAAATATTAAAAAAGCCATATGGTAGCTGCCATAGCTGATCTCTTTCTGAACTTGGTAGATGCATGTTTTTGTTTGTTTTTTGGGGTGGAAGGGGGGGTTGCCAATGTATCACCTTCAGTACTTTATGAGTCCTGGACATGGAAAAAGTATGCAGACCAGCAGATCTGATTTCACTCTGTCTGCTGGTCCTGGATCAGTAAATAATGAAGCCTGACTGAGGCAGCCTCTATAATGCTCTTTGTGCAAGTTTACTTTAAAGTGTATGTAAACCCTAAAAAAATGCATCATTGCCACCCAAAAATATTTTTTAAGATTATAGTGTCAATTGTTTTTTAAAAAGCTTGCAGGCTTGGTCAGTAAACAGGCAGAAGGTCGATCTGGAGAGCAAGCAGAAACATGGTCAGACCCTATAACAAGCATTGGGCACAGGGTCAGTGAAGTTTAAATCAGGCACCTTAGAAGGGAAAGATCAATTAAGGCTAAAGGGAGGAGTCAGTAGGGGGAGCCAAAAGATCCTGAATGCAGGGGGTAGTGGCTAATGGGGAGCCAGGGTGGAGTCCAAAGTGTAGTCACCTCTCCAGTCACCAGAAGTGCAGTGGGAGGTGGGCAGACCATGAGATGCAAGATTGCATCTTTACATTGCCCTCCCCTTAAGGAGGGACAAAAGGACTCTTAGTAGCAGGTGTGGCAGGATGCAAGCAATAGAAGGACTGACCATGTGCCCGACACTTGTTATATATTTGCCTAAGTGTATGACTAGCTGCCATCACTGTACTGACCCTTTGCCTGTTTTCTGACCAAGTTTCTGTCTGCTCCCTGGACTGTTCCTCTGCCTGTTTTTTGACCACATCTGTCTGCTGCATGGACTGACCCTTTTTACCTAAGTGCCTGACTAGCTGCCATGCCTGTACTGACCCTTTGCCTGTTTTCTGACCATGTTTCTGCCTGCTCCTTGGATCGCCACCCTGCCTGTTTACTGACCACGTCTCTGTTTGCCACCTGGATCGATCCTTTGCATGTTAACTAACCATGTTTCTGTCTGCTCCCTGGACTGTTCCTCTGCCTGTTTTTTGACCACATCTGTCTGCTACCTGGACTGACCCTTTTCCTATTTTATGGACTTTGTCTCATCCTGTTGCCTGTACCAATACCTCTGCAAGTCCCCTCCATGCCATCCTTTGCAGACATCTGTATCCCCCTGTGCCACGGATACTCCTAGTCCTACCTTTGTAACAAAGGGCCTTCTTCCCTTATGGGACTTGGGGCTGCTATAAGTGAAGTTACACTGGTCCGCTATTTTCTCCGACCACTTACTGTATACACGTGCGCATTACAGTATGGACCTGTGGGAGGCAACCATTTGTCTGTACTGAAGGGGCTGGCACAATGTTTGGTAAACCCTGAATATGTACTTTAAACACAAGATCACTGCTAGGACTGTCTGCAGTATAACTGCAGTATAAACTGTTTTTCTTAAACTTTTCTGACCACTTGTTTTAAGAAAATAATAAAATAGTAGCAATAAAGTTTAGAAACTACACCAGGAAAACCCTATTCTCATGCAGTTCAAAAAGATTTTACAGTTATTCCCTTTACCTTCATTATTTTTTCCTAAATTACTATTTCTTAAAATGTGGTTAACCAAATACATAATAACCAATACATGAACGTTGGTTAGCAGTATAATATATCTAAAGCCAAAGCTTTTTTGGATAGAGTAGGTACTGGTTAATACCACTGACAAGTGTCTCACTACAGATAGTTTCCTTCATTTTCTCAAAACACAACAAGAAGTATGAGATGTAAAGGAAATCCTCTGTTACAGTTGTCACCTGAACAAGTGTCCTCTTTGGAAGGTTTTCTTTCTATTCCTGACTCATTTTCTGTCCTTGTGACAGAATAGAGAGTGTGAATTTTCTAGATGTTTCAGTACTGCCCTTCTCTATCCAAAGGAAGAAAATGACTTCACATACCCTTTAAGTAATGCACCTTGTGTGTTACAATTAGAGAAAATTGTAAAACCCACAGCAACCAGATAAGTGCAGCTCCTCCATTTTAGTTTCCTCCAGTCTTTGGCTTTTTTTCTACCGTAACTGACCCATGAGGAGAAATTAGAAGTCTATTACTAAAGATCTGCGGTTTGCACTCTCCACAGCACTGCAAAGCATCGCTGGAAATAATCCCAACTGAATTGACATTTCCATTTTATTTATTTTATTTATAAAAACAGAGTACAGTTCTGAGCTAGTGATGTCCTGCGGGGTGTTCTCTGCATAAGGCTGCAGAGAACACTTGATGAAAAAAGGGCTGACATACTGGGGCGTAACTAGAAATCACAGGGCCCCATAGCAAAATTTTATATGGGGCCCTGTGATTTCTAGTTATGCCCCTTGCAGAGCCCACTTGAGATCCCACACAGCCCACTTGAGGGTGACCCTCTCTATGGTGAACTCTGCAGGGTCACCCTCAGGTTGGCTGGTCGCACTCCTTACCTGTCCGCCTCCTCTTCCTCCACGCTCGCTGATGGGCCCCGCCTCCTCCTCCTTCTCCGTCACCAGGCCCCACCTCCTCCCCTGCTGTCGACCACGGGCCCCGCCTCCTCCTCCCCTGCCAGATCCGGCCTCCTTCACTGCCGCTGCTGGCTCTATTTGACTCAGCAGCGGCGCTGGAGACGAACACGCTGCTGCACAGATTACGGTCAGTGATCTGAATAGCAGCGCATTCTTCTTCAGAGCCGCCGATGACAGCCACCAGCAGAGGATGCCATAGCGACCCAGGCCCCCCAGGTCCACTCGGCATCTGGCTAGGCCCCCCTGTGCCTCGGGCCCCATAGCGGCCGCCTGGCTCGCTATGGCGATTGTTACGCCACTGCTGACATATTAACCTGCTTTACATCATGTGACCGGCTTCCTTCACTTTCCAGCACATTTCCCCCTCATTCACTAAAATGAATGGAGCTTCTTTTGCTTCAAAGGAATGAAACAAGCAAAGTGCAAGGCATACTTATAAAGCACAGAGCAGTGCTTGATAAAAGTCCTTTAGCTTCTAATAGAAAAAGGAGCAGTATATCCGCAGTTGGGCCATACTATTGCTTTATAGATGAGCCCCTAAAGCGGCATTTTAGTTACTGAAAACATTTTACACACTAGCTTTATTGTAGAAGGGGCATACTGTATCTCTTCTACAATAAAACCTGCCTGCTCACAGACCTATGTACAATGTACATTGAGCTGCGCATGCCTCATAGCAGGATGAATTAACTTTTGCAATGCTGGAGGGGAAGTGAGTATAAGCAGACTTTAGTTTCACTTTAAATTATATACTGGAATACTTTTGTAATGCGCCTGGGTTCTGGGACAGGTGAATGGATCACAGCTGCGGAATAGAGGCTAAGGTTAGGTATGGCAATCAGGCTCGAACCCCAGGCGTCTCTCTCAATCTTAACGGAGAGTGAGGGGTTCTTGCATCATCTGCCACAAATGAAGAGTGTAGGTATGGACCAGGTAGTGGTATCTCAGTTCATAACTCCCTGGGGCAGGGTACACAAAGGTAGATACGAGGAACTAGATAACAGGTCTAATGCAGGGTAGAGCTGGGGCTCAAATGGTAACAGGAATAAATGATGAAGCCAATGTTGGAGCATCTAGCAGTGGACCCTGTGCCAGAGAGGTTAGAGTGACAAACAGTCCAGCAAGATAAGTGCCAATCCCCCTCCAGTACAATACTTGCAGTTGGCAGCAGGCAGGATAGAGGAAACACGAGATCCAGCAGTGATAGAGGTCCTTGAGGCTCCTGGCATCTGTAGGGCATAAAGCTCAATAGTGGAACGCTTCCATAGCGTTCACAAGAGCTATTTATAATCCGCGAACGCGGAAGTGATACCGGCCGTGACGTCACTTCCGCGAACCACGGTGGAGAGCAGGGAACCTCCCCCTCTGAGAGGGAAGCGGCCTGCGTGACGCGGCCGATGCATTCCACGTTGGAACGCAGATGGCTCGCGGCAGGCAAGGACGTTACAACTTTCTGTTATAAGACTCTTTAGTTCTATACTGACCTGATTCTTCTGTAGCGTATCATCCTGCTCCCAGATAAAGCTGCCAATTTTTCTTCTGATTTCTGTTACATACAAATTAAGTCAGTCTGAATAATATTTCCTGACAGATTTCTAATTCGAACTGACAGGAGAGTGTCTTATACACTATATTAATTTATACCAACCTTCCTGAAGACAAGCTGGAGGGAGGATAAAATGTCCAAGGGCCAACAGATGATTAGCTTTAGATCTGGCACTGGTTTTTAGGAAGCTGGCGTGGAAGACGGTAGTCTTGTTTTCAACATAATCCAGGCTGTTATATATTCTGAAATAAATATTTTCATATTCATATTAGCACCATATTGGTAAATGAAAAGAAATATAGTATCTCACGTAATTGTACAATCATCATTAACAATGCTCACCACTGTAATGGTTAGCGGTACACAGGAACATATGTAATAAGAGGCTCCATGAGATGCCTGCTAGATCTAAGGTCAAAAACCGACATCCTTGCAGATACCATTAGAAAATCTGTTGCCCAACTTCCCCAAGTGCATATCTCTGTCCCGGAGTGGGCCCCTCAGAGTCCCTTCACCTGCCTTTTTACCTACATTTCCATCTGTTAGCTATAGTGAAGTACCATATCTGTCTGAGGCAAAATCTTTTCTTTGCTCAGCATCCAACCAGAGTCTTTCCCTCACATACAGAACCCATCCTCAGCCACAGCTAACAAAGGCACGTTGATGTGAGGGGATAAACCTACGCCAGGACAGAGGTACATATTTGGGGAAAGCGGGTCTGGCAGCCATTTTGTATGTCAGCTGGGGATCAGTAGATCTAAATAAAAAAAAAATATTTTAGGTCTGCTTCCAAAGTTTCTTTGTACATTCAGGGAGCCCTTGGTATACCCAGTCTTCATGGCTGTAACTTCTGAGATAAGCACCATTGTGAAGTTAGGCCCACCCACCATTATGTTATAGGCTACTAAGCCAGCTCTCATTGGAGAGTGGAATAGCAATAGAGCAAGACATTTTGATCTCTTCCTATTTTCAGTTTACAGGTGGAGAGTGGAAGCAAGTAAATTAGAGACTAATAAATTACTATTACTAGATCACAAGAAACAGGTACAACCATTTAATTATAAGACAATATAATATCTCCCAAAATCAAATCAATATGCCCATCATTAGGATAATATCCCCTATCGTTAACACGAACAGGTTTATTCACAAAAGGGTGAGGAGTTTGGAGAAGGCAGGAGAAGTGAGCAATCTAGGACAACATATTGTCATATTGAATTGGAGAATTTTTCCAAATCAGCTATGTTGTCCTAGATTGTTCACTTCTCCTGCCTTCTCCATACTCTTCACCCTTCTGTGAATAACCCTGTTAAACAGTGGCCCAGAAGTGCAGCGGGAGCTGTAATAATTGGGTGAGTGAAGAAAGTTGTTTTGAGGATGCTGGAGGCAGTCTGAATAATCTGGCCTGTGAAGGTCTCTCTAATTCCAACTACTAATTATATATTTGATGCTGTCCTCCTGCCCAGAATTTGGCTTTAATTGTTTTCATTTAATGTCTGCCTGTCAGTCTTCCAATGTCAATGAGTTTCATTAACACTAATCCAATTGAACATAAAAGCCAACCAGCCTGTCTATACATACTGTATGTCCTTCTGGGTCTGTCCACATGATTTTCTAAGTGACACTAAACTCAGGAGTTAAATCTTAAAAATACATTCAAGTACCTTAACTATTAATTATTAGGAATGCACATTGGGCCAAACTGTCTATCTTCTGGTTTGTTTTGTCTTTTATGTGGGGGGGCCTACAGGGATTGATATATTTTTAAGAATTGTATATATACGTTTATATGTGTTTGAGGGATTTTGGGTTGTTGAATAAAGCATTTATACTTTTTTATGAAAATACAAGGGTCATGGTTCTTTTTGACTATTAATTAATAGTATGTTTTCCATCTGGACCCTTCAATGAAGTTGATATAGTGGGAACCAATTGGTCTTTTGCAGGTACCTTAAAGCAGAACTATGAGGTGAGTGAAAATCACTCATCCTCATAGGTCGAGCCGACGTGTGACAATGAAACTGTCACATGTCGGCTCAATAGATGGGGAAGTGAGCAAACGTATACAGTCGCTCGCTCAGTTCTCGATCATCTCCCTGCAAAGAGCCGTGACTGTCACTCACGGCTCCTCTCAGGGATTCCCCCCCTGAGAGGGGAGGGGGCGGGGGAGGGGGCGGGTACAGCCTGCTGTCACTCACGCAGCTGGGTGGATCTCGACAGTAATGTCGGTCTCAGTATACAGCAAGCTGTAACAAGATATACGTGATATACTGAGCTTTGGGTCACGCGAGGACGCTAGTATATGTCCTCCCGTGACCCTTAAGAGAACTATGGAGAAAAACACTTACCCCATAGTTCTCTTTTAACTATTACCAATACTTTAACTCATTTGTGCATCACTCAGCTGTAGATCCTCAAATCATCGCTGAATTGGTGCTGACACTGTCCTTCCTTCTGGAGGGTGGTTACTTTTGTTCTCCATGGTCCCTGTGTGTGTTATAAAGTAATCACTGCTCCAAGCTCACTCCTGCGATCTCAATACAAATTAGTAAACTAACCCTGAGATTGCAGTCTATCACAGGAGTGAGCTTGGAGCGGTGACTACTTTATAACACATACAGGGACCATGGGGAACAAATGTAGCACACCAAAATGCTAACTTATTTAAGGCAAACCTGGAAGACAAATGCCTTGACAGCATACAACAAAAGCCATATATATGCTATCGCTTTAATGACAGTTTTTTCATCATACAGACATATGGGGAAGAAAAGCTAATAAAAATGTACTTAGAAAAAGCAAACCTTTGAACTACAAATGATAGTTCTGTCTGAAACAAGAGATAAGAGGGTAAATGTGGACCTCTATTTTTCTAAATCAATATCAAACAGTTTTATGACCACTTACCTCTGAGACTCACCCCCTCACTCCCATTCCACAGCCCCTTCTTTACTCCGTATCTGATCAAATGTAATTACCCTGTTTCTCTGTAAACTTTATGAGGGGACTGGGGAGGTATGTTTGTCATAAGTAACCTAGTTGTTACTTAGATGTGCAGTACTATCTGTCCTAACAAAGTGCTAAAGACCTCAAGGCATTGTATGTTAATGTCCTGCCTCTCGGTCTAGTCCCTCTAGTCTGTCCCTTTGGTACATTGTCGTCTTTTAATGCAGTAAAAGTTGCTTATGGAGTCCTTTGTATAATCCTGCTTGAAAGAAACAACTAGAATGGTAAACATTTTTTTTTAGAAATATATTTTAGGTATGTTGTGTGAAGGAAACACAAAACGTAGTGAGACTAAACAAGGTTGTACCTTGGCACCATCTGATGGTCAAATTTAGTGTTACGTCAAAATATTGACCTTTAGGTATTGACAATAATCTGCCCAAACGAATGCCCAAAATATTTTTGTTTTGCTTTCAAGAAAGTGTAAGAAAGATTTTTATTTATTTCTATTTAATCTGCAGAGTAACCAAACCAGAAAATCACCTAGTAAAGTGTTTTAGATTAGAATTCAGTCTTTGCCTTTGTCATTTTTTGAGCAAAAGATTGTATGATACGATAGAATCTGTGCTAGATCTATCATTTATTGCTACATGTATGCTTAGTTTAGAAATGTCAGATACATCTAGTCAGGCCATTTGACATACTTGTTGACAACTTAAAGGGAAATTCCAGCTTTTAGAAAAAACTTCCTCATGCAAGAAAAAAATGTGTATTTATTTTTATTTTTTTTTGCATTGGAGCCAGTAAAGCATTGTAACTGCGATCAGTGGATCATGGGTGCAGTGCTCTGGTTCCTACAGACGTTTCCTCCCGTCCATGTCTGAATGAAGGAAGAATAAGTGGACTACATATGCAGCGATGTCACTCCACTTGTATTCCATTGAGAACTACAAGTGCCTCTGCCACAATGACTGATGGGACTTGTATTATCTCCTCTCACAGATCCTGCCAAAGCTGTGTTGGGCAGAGCCAAATAAAAAACAGCCTGCATGGAGAAGGACTCTGCAATACAGTAAGGTGGACTTAGGTTTTAATCCTACCTGATTCAACTGTGTAAGCTCCTTGGTTATGTAAACAATAACTTTGGGACATGCAATTCAAATGCATGTTTCACCAGAGTGCTAAAAATAGAAGGCTGAGGGCTTGATGGATATTGCATTAAAAATTCCTTTCAAATACCATTTTTGGTTGTTCATACCTCTGGGTATCACGGTGGGCTGCATTACTGCTGAAGAGGTAATAAGCATGGTGATGAGTTGTAATAACACCGCCTTCCGATTCTGTAAGGTAAAACAAAAATGCATGGACTGAGGCAATATTTATGCATATAGGTTCACATTTACCATCAATGTCCAGGCCTAGGACAGGACGCAATGATGTGGGGTGAAAAGGGGATTGACAGACTGTTTGATAAATGTAAATGTGGCACCCCTTTGTCCTCCAGAGGCCAGAGGGTAGTGAGGGCTGACATTTCACTCTCAGGGGCAGATCCTTAGTCAGCGAAGGGACCTGCGATTGCCAAATTGTGCATCAGTCCCTTTAAGTGCCTTTTTAATTGCTTTATTGCAGAACAGCAGAACCGGGAGAGAAGGTATAGGGCTTCAGACATCCATGGCAAATATAGCACAGACTCCAGACTCACCAATCTCTTCAGGCGTCCGCAGTGCAGAATTATCAGTAGAACAGGCTGACACTGGGTAATAGAGCAACAGCTGAATAGGGATGTGCATGAGATCTTCCATGGGAGAGACACCATACTTGTTCCTGAGGTCTAATCAGCTCCTGGTACCTCCAACAGTCATAGGGCTCATCTGGTTCTCCTCCCAGATAGTTCCAGACCCCACATGGGTCCACATGTGGCCCCCTTAAGGTTTAAGGCCTGGTCATCCTCTCCATCATTGTACATAACACCTCCCTGGCCAGGCCTGGGGGGCGGACTACCCTTGAGCACATGGCAATCCCTGAGTATTTATGCACTCCCTCAGCATGCACCACTATCCATGAAACTCCTAGTGAATAGCTGGTGAGGCATAGACACTCCTAATGTTCCCCTATTGACTGCCCCACACTGTAGCAGGGCACACCCGACCCCACTCAGGTGAGTACAATCAACAGCAGAACATCTGGAATTAACCAGATAATAACCCACTACAAATCAGCCAGACTGATTACAGCATTAGCAATGCTAAATTTCTAATAGCCACTCCACTGAAGGTGGTAGGGGCTACATAATCATCCAGCAATATTATGAAGGTCAAGTCCCCCTACTCACCATTTATTGTATCACTCAGTAGTGATGTGGGCATTGCAAATACACAGCAGCCAGCGTTCATCTGTCCATGAGCTGACTTCAGTTATGAATCTGGTTGCTATGGATACTGAGCTTTGCACTCCAGCTCTGCCCTTGGCACTGGCCTATCGAATTAGACTACTTGCTATTACTTTTAGTCTTTACTTTTAGCCTAGTTAATCAGTCTTACATAATATTAAAAGGTGTTTTATTTTAATTAATAACAGTTTATTGTTAATTGGGAGAGGAATTCCTGTGAGCAGGAGTCTTTTGCATTTAAAGAGGTCAGCAGTGCAGCTTTCCTGTATGGCACTATACAATAACATGCTGTAAAGTAGAACATAAGAGACGTATTCTCTAACCCCAAATATTGATCAGGCTGCTGTCTACGCTCTGGGAGAACCAGGCCTTCATACCACAAAACATGGCACCGATCAGTCAGAGACAGTGTGACGTCAGTCATGTGACTGGGCTTAGGAGAAGGGGGAGGAGTCTGCTAGAATACAAGGAGCTGCTCAGAAGTTTACACTTCTTAAGGCCCAGTCACACAGCTTAGCCCAATGCATAGACAAACCAATTTTCCTTATGTCCTATTAAGAAGGGCATGATACAGTGTTAAGTAACGCAGCATGTTGCCACGCAATACACCACAATGCAACATACTGCAGAGCATAAGGATGAATAGAATGTAATTTAATGACATTTCAATAAAGTTTTAAAAATGTAAACAGTGCAAGGCGTTCTAACAAAACACCTCACCACCCATTCACAGTGCATACCATCAGCCTCATATTATACATGATATAATATAATGGACCCTAAAATCTAAACTCGAGGTAAAATAAAATGCTCTCACCACACTGCAAGGATTAAATGCTTGTTTTGTTTTCAAGGGAGAATCGTAAAAAAAAGGAGTTTTACTTACCTTAGGCCCCGTTCACATTGAGCGGTTCGCAAATCGCGTGTTTGTCGCGCGATTTGCATTTTGTGCGATATTGCGCGATATCGCGCAAATGCTTGCATTGAGCAAGCTTGAATCGCGGCTAAATCCGCTCCAAAAAGGGTCCTGCTGTAGCGACACACGACCCGCGACAGCAGGACCCTTTGCCCCATTGAGAAGCATTGGAGAGCGATATCGCGCGGTAAATTGCTGCGATATCGCGGGAATTACCGAGCGATAAATCGCTCAATGTGAACGGGGCCTTATCCCTCGCTCACCCGGCAGTTGTAGGAGGACCCTCAGCATCCCCATTCAAATGCAGGACTGCTGGTCCCGCATTGCACGTGATGACGTCAGAGTGCCTACGGCCGATAGAGCAGCTAAGAGAAGCAGCTTCGGGGGGACCGGTCATGCAACTGGGAAGATACCTTCAGGTGCAAGCAATAAAAGGAATATACCGGTAATTGCCTTTTTCTGATCAAAATGGACACGTGAGGGGGGAACCCCAGTGTAGGAGTATTTTTTATTTTTACAGGAGTTTGGCTTTATAGAAAACCTGGCGTGTGAAAAAAATGTGCAGTAAGCCATTTTTTATTTTTCAGTTTCTCTTAAAATTATAGGAGTCACGCACATATCCCAGATTTCTAAGCTGGTGTAACAAGGACACTCCACTGTAGTCCAGGTAAGTCAAGGAAAACGCAGTTTATTGAAAGGGCAAACACAAAATAGCTTGCTACAGCAACATAAGACAGCTCACCAATCCTCGAGTCGTCCCATACACTCGCGGTGTCCCAGTCTTTTAATAAGTCTCTCTTGCAGCACTGCTGCTCTGGCCTCAATCTTCAGGGCCACTGTCTGGTTCCTCCAGACAACGGCAATAACATGCCAATACTCCCAATATGGTTCACAAACCCGCAGCTCCCTGCTGCACTGGCCTCCACACCGACCCCAGGGTGGAGCTCTCCTGACTCACAGGTGGGGGCCCTGAACACATCCCAGCACACACTTCAAGAGGGATGTACACAGGTGCACAATCATGTGCTGGTCACCACCAAAGCATGGACCCAGGAATGGAGATTTCCTCCCACCCAGAGCTCTAAGAAATCTCCTGGCTCCAGGATCCCAACTATGATTCAGAAAACCCGGAAAGAACTGAAAAGGCTGTTCTCTCCTGGTACCAGTAATGTCTTCCTGGAGCCACTCAGCCCCTCTGGCTGAGAATCCTGGGTGACTTTGAGGCCACCTAACACCGTGGTATTGCCTCACAATGCCACACTGGGAAAGAGAGACACATTAGCACAGGGGGGAGCAATTCCAGTCCTCCAGCTGTTGTGGAACTACAAGTCCCATAAAGCATTGCAAAACTGACAGTTACATGCATGACTCCCAGAGGAAGAGTAATGCTGGGATTTGTAGTTAAAGAACAGCTGAAGGGCCAGAGTTGCCCACACCTGCATTAGGATCAATTCAAAAAGCTAAAACACCAGGATAGGGATCCTTATTTTTAGGAAGGTAACAGTTATTTTCAATTGACTCAAATGGAATGTTAAAGCTCTGTAAATTAAGCCTATTGCAGCACAAAGTTTGTACACAGGGGCCATACCCCTGCTATGGCCCCCAATTACAAGGAGCATGAAGAAGTAGGCCTTAAGCACACAAGCTCCCTGCATTTAACACAGGAGAAATTGATCTGGGAAGTATAAACAAACTTTTATTTACCAAGTTCCCATGCGTTTAAATGTACTCGCATTCACATGAATTTAGCTGCAAAAAAACATGCTAAACGGTTCCTGGACATATATAGTTCTTGTTTGTGTAAACGCAGCTAGACTGAATGCATATACCGTATATACTCGAGTATAAGCCGTCCCGAATATAAGCCGAGGTACCTAAGTTTACCAAAAAAAAACTGGGAAAAAGTATTGACCCGAATATAAGCCGAGGGTAGTTCCATGTATTGTGTGCAATCAACAAAAGAAAAAAGGGATACTAGAGTTGGTATATTTACTGATTCTGTGTATATGGGCACTATGCACTACCATTTCTCTTGTTCTGTATGCCAGTGGTGATTCCTGGTATCTGTTCTTATTCTGCATATATGGACACTATGCAGTACCACTTCTCTTGTTCTGTACGCTAGCGGTGATTCCTGGTATCTGTTCTTATTCTGTATATATGAACACTATGCGCTACCACTTCTCTTGTTCTATATGCTAGCGGTGATTCCTGGTATCTGTTCTTATTCTGTATATATGAACACTATGCGCTAGCACTTCTCTTGTTCTGTACGCTAGCAGTGATTCCTGGTATCTGTTCTTATTCTGTATATATGGACATTATGCAGTCACACTTCTCTTGTTCTGTACGCCAGTGGTGATTCCTGGTATCTGTTCTTATTCTGTACATATGGACACTATGCAGTACCACTTTTCTTGTTCTGTATGCTAGCGGTGATTCCTGGTATCTGTTCTTATTCTGTATATATGGACACTATGCAGTAACACTTCTCTTGTTCTGTATGCTAGCAGTGATTCCTGGTATCTGTTCTTATTCTGTATATATGGACACTATGCAGTATCATTTCTCTTGTTCTGTATGCTAGCAATGATTCCTGGTATCTGTTCTTATTCTGTATATATGGACACTATGCGCTATCACTTCTCTTGTTCTGTATGCTAGCGGTTATTCCTTGTATCTGTACATATTCTGTAGATATAAACATTGCACAGTAGTACTTCTTTTGTTTTGTATGCTGGCTGTAAGTCTCACAATCTGCTCTTATTCTGTATTCTGAACATTGCACAATACCACTTCTCTTGTTCTATATGCTGGGAGTCATCCTCAGTATTTTACATACATGCACAATATCTGTTATTATGCTGTATGTGTAGACATTGCATAGTACTATTTCCTTTGAATCCTTGGTAACCGTCCTTATTTACTAGCTAAGTGCACTGCACAACTTTCTTTATCAAATTCACATATCTTTGATTTTTGTGCAAATGTGCCCATTGTACTGCTTCATTTTTAATAGTACCTGTTGTAAGCAGAAATGCGCATACTTGTTCTTGGCCAGTGATTCACATTTTGGTGATGAAATGATGAGGATGGCTGCCCTGGAAATTGCACCTTGAGAAACAAGTCAACACTGGCAACACAACACCCGTATTTCTGTCCTGAATAGTTCAAGTTTAGGTTTTCATTGATCTGAAAGTATTTTGTTGTGCACTAGATGGCAGCACCAGAGCTATTTGACTAACAATGTCTAATCACACTGGACAACAAATCTTTTCAAAACTTTTGCTTCCTGAAAATGTTTGGTGATTATGATAGATCCCTTTAAGCTGAACACAAGTATATTTTCAGAAAGACTGTATCACGTAGTAATCTTAAGAAATATGAAATTAACTTTTAATTACTATGATGTGTTTAATCGCATAATATTAATTTATATATAATGCATCATTTCCGATACATAGTACAAGTTCATGAGCACTAAAAGTGTTTGGCTGATGATTTGTGTTTGTCCTCAGTGTCCAAGGCATTATGTTGCATTGTCCAACAATAATCAACAAGCACTGATGGATTCCAGTTGCCCTGATATTGTTTTTCTATTGTGGCATTGTCCTGGTGAAACCATTCACCATGTTCGTCACTGCCTGCACCTAGATTTTCCGGAAAATCTACAACAGTACCAGGGGCGTAACTAGAAATCACAGGGCCCCATAGCAACATTTTGTATGGGGCCTGTGATTTCTAGTTTTACCCCTTGCAGAGCCCACTTGAGATCCCACACAGCCCACCTGACTCTCTATGGTGAACTCTGCAGGGTCACCCTCAGGTTGGCTGGTCGCACTCCTTACCTGTCCGCCTCCTCTTCCTCCACGCTCGCTGATGGGCCCCCCTCTTTCTCCATCACCGGGCCCCGCCTCCTCCCCTTCTGTCGACCACGGGCCCCGCCTCCTCCTCCCCTGCCGGGTCCGGCCTCCTCCACCGCTGCTGCTGGCTCTCAGCAACAGCAACGCATTCTTCTTCAGAGCCGCCAGTGAAAGCCACCAGCAGAGGATGCCAAAGCGACCCAGGCGGTCCACTCGGCATCTGGCCGGGCCCCCCTGTGCCCCATAGCGTCCGCCTGGGTCGCTATGGCGATTGTTACTCCCCTGAGCAGTACCATGTTTTCATATGTTTCCTTCATGTGTGCAACATAGCCAACAAATCTTGAAGGATGTTTATTGCTGTTGTGTAACAAGAGAGCCCTGAGGCTTAATATTGATGAATTAATAAAGAGATGCCATTATAGTGTGCAAGGCTCACAACCCAAAGCTGTGAACAAACTGTCAATGTTAATACAGAAAACGAGGTTGTCTATCTGTGCAAAGACAGAAATTGTCAGACCTGGTGGTAGTATAGCCCCCATCACCCTTTGTGAGGTGGCTACTAGAAAGATAGTGATTGCCAGGGCTGTAGTCAGGATGCCTTGATTATAGTGTGCATTTATCTGTCTAATTCTAGGTGTCAGGGTTGGCATTGACTGTACCCCCCTGGGTGGAGTTTGACTCTGCTGTATTGTGGGACAGCCAATGAGGGACACTGTGTGTGTGTGCAGTTCAACAGCCAATTACTGGGTCTCTCTCAACCAGTGTTGCATGCTGGACAAGTGCATATACAGTATACTGGAGGGAATGGCCATGTGCTCAGTCTAGTTGGGCTCCAGCTATGGATTAGTTCAGGTTGGGTGTTGTCTAGCCTGCCCCCAGGCTAGGCCTGCGGCCTGGTGGTCTGGATGCTTGAGTGAGGCAAGTGTTTAGCTGGGCCTCGAGCCTGGAGGAGGCTTTGTGGTTGTTAGAGGGGGAGAACCAGGGAAGCTGATGGCTGCTGGAGGTGCCTGGAGCATAGTGGACCCCAGGAGCAAGTCTGGTGTCTCTCCTGTTGAAGATTTGTGGTAATTCCGGCTCACCTTCAGCTCAAATACCTATTCAATTATGCTACAAATGGATCTACACTGAATTACTGAGTTGGACTGGTGTGTCTGGAGTCTATCATGGTTTTTCACAAAAGGGTGAAGAGTTTGGAGAAGTCAGGAGAAGTGAACAATCTAGGACAACATAGCTGAACAGGAAAGTGAGCTGAATTGGATTGGAGAATTTGTCCAAATCAGCTATTTTGGCCTAGATTGTTCACTTCTCCTGCCTTCTCCAAACTCTTCACCCTTATGTGAATAGCCCCTATGTCTTTTCTATCCTGGATGTCTAGGATCTCTATAACTCCTCTCCCAGAGTGAATAAGTTCTTCAGCATTATACGTTGGTCTGATGCCAGTTTTGTGAGCACTAGAAGTGGGTGGTTAATGCTAATGGGGCAGCTAAATACTAAAACACCTAGACAAACTAGTGATGACCCGGGGTATTCTGGCGGCTCCTTTGGGGGTGAGCTCTACAATAGTAAACACTATCCTTATAGTCTTGAACCCAGTAGTTCTGCTTTTGATTCTGCAAACCCAAGTCTTTGACCAGGCTGTTTCAGTTGTGAGACATATACAATTCGAAATCCAGATCATTGTCACTGGTTGTATCTGGTTGGTGCATTGCAGTATCTTCAGTGCCGCCCCAAGGCCGGGTCCTGCAATGCCTCCCTCCCCCCCCCCCCCCCCCCAACCCATAGCTAA
>NW_017309332.1:61584-62152 GCF_000935625.1 Nanorana parkeri
CCCATGCCAGGGGTCACCGCATATTTTATTTTAAATTAAGGATTTTTTAAAAATCTAATTTATTGAAAATAATAGTGGGCTAACTAATCGATTATGAAACCTATTTATTAATGTAAATCATTGTAATTGATTGTATTTGTGCCCTGTTTTTATACAATAACTGTAAATATATGCATTATGCAGGATACCCAGCAAGGAATTAAATCCCTTTCATTCAAGTGTTCTTCTTGGCATTGTCATCTCATCCAGGAGGTGGCCAGAGGCAGAGCAGTGATAGTTGCCTGGAACATGTGGAGATGACACTGGGTGTGAAGGTCCTCAGTCAGGAGGAGAGGGGTGGGACGTCACCGACGCTGGTTTTCTTTTAGGTTCACTCCAGGATTTCGTTCTTACCCAGGAAAAGTAAAGGACCCCTAACAGAAGTTTGCCTTCCATCTGCCTGTCGCCGTAACTCGGGACGCCGGGTCGGAACATCGGGTCGGGACTTGTGGACAGTGGTCGCCGGTCGGGACGTCAGGATTTTTTCACCCCCCCCCGCTGCCGCGGCGCCGCCCCTGCACCCACTGCC
>NW_017309332.1:64745-76389 GCF_000935625.1 Nanorana parkeri
ATTGAAAAAAAAGTGGGTGGGATTATGTAAAAATGTGTGACCACGTGACTGGTCACTCATTCCACCGCTGTTGCAATCCTTGATAGAACACCTGCCCTGCTCCATTCTCTGCTCATCCTTGCCCCCTCTTTTGCCTGTGGTCAATCCCTCGGATTGATAGAACACCAGCGTCAAGTCACCCATCAGCGCTAGAAACAATAACCAGCCTGCTATTGGATATTTTACATTTCATTAGCCAATAGCAGGCTGGCTATTGCACCGCCCACTGCCCATCAGCAGAGGAGGACCTGAAGGTAAACTTTCACCTTCAGTTCCCTCCTCTGCTGATTGATAGCAAGCAGTGGGCAGGTTAATTATTAAGTAAAAATCCCCCCCCCCGCCAAAAAAAAAATGAAAGTCCCCCAACCCTGTAAACGCACATAAACTAGCGGAAAACATAATTCGGGTGCACCTACATAGGAAAATTATGAGTGCGCTACACATGTCAGGTGTCACCGCATATTTTATTTTAAATTAAGGATTTTTTAAAAATCTAATTTATTGAAAATAATAGTGGGCTAACTAATCGATTATGAAACCTATTTATTAATGTAAATCATTGTAATTGATTGTATTTGTGCACTGTTTTTATACAATAACTGTAAATATATGCATTATGCAGGATACCCAGCAAGGAATTAAATCCCTTTCATTCAAGTGTTCTTCTTGGCATTGTCATCTCATCCAGGAGGTGGCCAGAGGCAGAGCAGTGATAGTTGCCTGGAACATGTGGAGATGACACTGGGTGTGAAGGTCCTCAGTCAGGAGGAGAGGGGTGGGACGTCACCGACGCTGGTTTTCTTTTAGGTTCACTCCAGGATTTCGTTCTTACCCAGGAAAAGTAAAGGACCCCTAACAGAAGTTTGCCTTCCATCTGCCTGTCGCCGTAACTCGGGACGCCGGGTCGGAACATCGGGTCGGGACTTGTGGACAGTGGTCGCCGGTCGGGACGTCAGGATTTTTTCACCCCCCCCCGCTGCCGCGGCGCCGCCCCTGCACCCACTGCCGCCCCGAGGCCGGGCCTCGTTGGCCTTGTGAGGAATCCGGCCCTGACATTAGTCAGACAGAAGTAACAGTCCATTACATGATCCTACTGTTCCCACCATATCATCAGGACAACAAACAGCATTGACTTCCGAGTTCCTCTGAGCCAAGCTCTCAGATCGACAGCACATCTTGTCCTGATCACCAATTTTACAACCAAAGTAGAGTTCATACACTTTTTTTTAACAAGTCCAGTCGTGGTGCGCCTTTGAGACTTAAGTGTATGCTCGCCAAAAATGTAACAATGTGTCACAACTGTTTCAACATTTGCAGGACATTTCTGATATTACCAACCTTACTACAACAACTACAACAGTAAGTCTGTAACTGGGTTAGGCCTGGTTGTTACGTAGCAAACTGCCGTTAGCCCTCACATCAGCATACACTAAGCTTAAGCACTCCCAGGTGTGCCCACCTGTGCAATTTCCACAAACGTTATGCAACCAGCCCTGTGTGTAGTCCTGGACATGTATCAGCAACACAAAGCATCATATAACACAATTCAAAATTAGCAAACTTAAGATGTGACAGGAAAATACAAAAATAAAAGATTGAAAAAAAAATGGTATGTGATAGTTTAAATTACACTTTATTTTTGTGACTAGCAGCCCAGAATCTTTACAATACATGCGGAAGTGTTCAAGAACCAGAATCTTTGTTGTCCAGTGTTATCAAATTTGCCTAATGCAGTGGGAAGGATAGACTGCTATCCAAAGTAAATTGTTCTATTGTTGTACTTTCTGATGTCTTAAAAGAGACATAAGCAACCTGAGGAAAACCGTAGCAAAAAGTAAAGATCTTACCATGGAGTCATTACTGTTTATCTATACTGCGAGAACATTTGAAACAACAGAGCCATAGTTTGCTTAAGCCTAGCAGCATGATATATACAATATGAATAAATGTTTATCCATTTAGGCGCTCTTTTTCCTTCCATGTTCCATTTAAAGTGAACCTTTACTGAAATGTTAACATAAAGCTGTTAACTGGCTTGCTGGGATGAGTAAATAAGGAGTTGCAGCAGTACTGCATTTCCTGGAGATAATGCCACTAAGAGATCCCAGTGCTGCACCCTGTTATCCTTCCTTTTTCCAAAAATCATGTGACAGAATTTCTCTGTTTTTAGTTATGTGAGCACCACAGGAGGGAGCCTTAAGCAGAGTTTTCTCCGTGAAAGGTGAGTGCTTCCATTCTTCTATCAGTCTTTAGCCATTTCCTTAAGTCTTTTGACATCATTTTATCATTTCAGTTAAGGCCCAATTTAAAGTGAAGTGTTATATTTTCACACAACTGGGAGCCTAGCCAGGACCTTCGACCTCCTGCACATCTGACCTTCGCTCAACGTAAACACACAGAGTACATGAGATTCTTGTGTGCTCCAATATGGGTTCCTGGGTTGATGAGTTGAGTGCCTAGTCCCACCCTTGCCATCATCTAAGCCTCACAATGGCGATGGCCCACACTAATTCTCCAGTAGTGTATGGACAGGCTGCCAAAAGATCAACCCATAATGTAAGGGCATATCAGAGAACTTGGGGATTCCAGGCCCCCCGGAATGCCTACATTGAAAATGGACCCAATCTGCAGGCATCCAGGTGTCAGCTTTGTCCTGAAAGCCCTGGATTAGAAAGTGTGTAGCACTTCAGGATTGCCTTATCTGAATTTGTGTTCATGTTAAAGCATCTAAGCTTTTGGCAAATATGTAAAAGGACGCCCTTTATAGTTCCAGCATGTATGTTCACTTGCAAGGTAGAACTACATGGGAACCTAAAGGCCTGGGAAGCTCTAATATGCAAATAGAATCTTCAGTTCCTAATGTTGTGCTTGAACTCATTCCGTCTTGCCTCTCACTGTTGGTTAGTGAGGTTGTCCATCATTATGATGGACCAATAGCGAGGCGGGCTTTTGGAACTGAACTCACTATTTGCTTATTAGAACTCGTCAGAGTATATAGAGTGTGTGACTTTTTTTTTGACCAGGTAGTGTATTTCCAAGAAGTACAGTATACTTGCAATGGACCAAAGTTTCTTTGTATTCTGTATGTATTTTAAAAAGTACGGACATATCTTTTAGATCAATTGTCAAATAAATAGTTAGTCTCGGTTTAATATAGTGTTGCCAGAGTTGGAGTAGTTGAGTAGAGTCCCAACAAACAATTGTTCTTAATTTTTTAAATATTATTGAGGGGTGGCAACTGGACAACAGAGATCTTTATCCCCGCCAATACATAATAATGATGATATACTTTAAGTACTCATTCATGTGGAAGAGGTTGTTTCTAGCTAGCATAATGTTTTTGGTCATGTACAAAGTTCTACAGTCGCTAACAAGCCATGAGGAGTCTAAGGTATAAAAAGTGTACAAAAGGTAATTTTGCTCTCTTGGAAGTATTAAGCACATAACAATATATGTCTTCTCGATCCCCTCGTGAAAAACACATGAAGCGTTTTTGCACATTATAGACAGAATAATGTTTAATGTCTATGGTCATGTGTATATTTGTAACATGTTTTACCTGACCTTTTATTTTAGGGCTTGGCTGGCTATGTCTGCTCTGGCTGTCTGAGCATAGCAGCCTTCTGAGGGCGGAGGCTGGAGACGGTTCATGAAATATTTAGCAGCTGAGAAAGCTTCACACAGCCTGGTGCTGATCGAATGTGAAAGGTGCTTCTGTAACACATAGTCCCGAGAGGAGTGGGAAAGTGGGAGTTCAGAAACGCACACACATACTTACTGCCATTTAAAGTCATTTTTTTACTTTGACAGGACTCTGTAGGGCTGTTAAAGGGAACCGACCCCAGAAAATAAGTTAGCTTTAAAGAACACAGAAACTTTATTATTATTACATTTCTTCATTCACACACAATTACATAATTCATTCATCGACATTAAGCTACAGAGTTCCGTCTTTTTGACATGGCAATTCATTTTAGGGTTCTTTTGTTGTAAAGTGTTGTCTTTACAAGGAAAACAGTTTATGTAAGGTAAAGTCTCTGGTCGTATTGCTTGCAGTATGTCTTATAAACAGGGGCCTCTTTTATCTCAGCTCTCTTTCTATACACAGGGTTCACTACAAGTAAAAAAAAAAGTATAGTAGTTCGCAAACACTTATGTAGTGAAGTGGTGTCTGCATGTTTATATAATGTTTATTGGTTATTCTGCATTAGGTTATTTTGTTTCATTAATCTTTTTTTGAGGTTTGATTTTACACACTATCATTGCAACTGGACAGAACTACTATGCAGATTACATAATGTCTTCAAAGTAATGATAGGGAAAACAGGTCTAATAGGGCCCATAGCCAATATATCAGTGCATTCTGTTTTAGCAAAAATAATATTGATCTAGGACTAATTCTAGGCACATTCAGTCACAGGATTTGAGGGTATGGAATGGGAAACGTGGGAGAGAAAACAACTACTGTGGTATGTAAACAGGAAATACAGGGGAGGCAGAGGCAGAATTTTAGGGGGGAACTATCGGCAGAGGGACTAAAGCTAGAAGGGGAGAAAACGAAAGGTGGTACAAGATGGGAGGGAGACGCAAGGATAAGGGAAAATGAGGAAAGGGAGGGGAGACAAAGCTCACTGGGGTTGGGTCAAGGCCGCTCTAAGTTCTATCCCATTCCTAATAACAATATCGATTTAGAAGTTTGTAAACTTACTTATTAAAGATTCCTATAGGATATACTTCTTCAATGGAGTGACACAATTTCACTCAGCCCTGTGAATATGCTCTTCCTTGTGTCACAACTCTTACAGAGCCTGTGTTCTATCACAGATTGGGACTGCGTTAGAATGTGTGATCACGTGGTCACACATTCTAACGTAGTCACGCCCATTTTTTTTACGGGGTAAAAATGTGTGACCGGAAAAAGGTGTAATTCAAAGCTTTCTCCCCTGTTCCTGGGCAGATCGGTTCTCCTGCACATACCATCTGCGATGCCGATCTGCCCAGGAACAGCGGAGAAAGCTTTGAATTACACCTTTTTCCGGTCACATATTTTTACCCTGGAAAAAAATGGGCATGTCAACGTTAGAATGTGTGACCACGTGACTGTTCACACATTCCACTGGTGAAAAAATGGGCGTGATTACATTAGAATGTGTGATCACGTCACCGGTCACACATTCTAACGCAGTCACAATCTGTGATCGAACACCTGCTCTCTGAACTACAACTTAACATCTGAACAATGTTTAACATTATCAGTGCTTGCTGGAAGCAATGCATGATGGGGTATGTAGTCTTACGGACGAAAGGCAGCACTCACTTCATAAAAGGGAACTTTTCAGGGAAGATTTGAGTTGCTTTTAACTAATTGTTTGCTTCTTCGAGGACCTAGCGATGATCTGCTTCACAGTGGTAAAGATAGGGGTGAGTAAACAAATGCATTAGGTTACTTTCAACAGGATGGCACAGTGATAACAAAATCGTGCGGTGGGAAAAGTCAGTGTCATTGACTCCATGATTGTATATAAATCATACAATTTCCATGCAAGGAAGTTGCATATAAATATGCATGAATAAGGGAGTTAGTAGATTTAGGGCCAGTGTATGCAGGGTTTTAAGATCAGTAAGAGTCAGATTTAGAGGAGTGTGTGCTATTGTGTGGTAAATTATTATTATTATTATATTATTATTATACAGGATTTATATAGCGCCAACAGTTTGCGCAGTGCTTTCCAATATAAGTAAATTCATGACTTATGTGTTTCTCTATTTGAAGGAAAAACTGCAAGTACTCTTGCTCTGTATAAATATAATTAAAGTTGTTGGTGCCTAAAATACAGAGAATGAAATAGTACATGTAACAACTGTAAAATCCATTAGTTTTCCTTTTTCAGGCCAAGTACATTTTCTGCAAGTGCGGAAAAATACCTGATGATCTTGTCCGAAATATAGGGGGCTATTCACTAAGCTGTCAAAAGCAGCCAAGTGAATAACCGAGCCAAAGTTAGGGGAGCCAAACCCTGTTCGGCTATTTACTTCAGCCGTACATCGGCTGGCTTCGGCTCCCTTCGGTTTAGCCGAACAGCCTCAGCGCATTTGGCTGAACTAAAGTGAAGAACATGTTCGCCTCAGCCGATCCAACATCTGAATCAGCTGAGGCGAAGGTTCGGCAGTTCAGTCTCTGCTGTTCGCCCCTATTCTCATAGTGGTCAAACTGCAGAAAGTGAATAGCCGAATGCTGCTGGTCATTCTGTTTGCTATCTCAGAGGTAATTAACAGTGTGGGGTTCCCCCAAAAGTCCTACCAGACACTTTAGGTCTGGTAGGAATTTTAAGGGGGAACTCCAACGCCTAAAAATGAGGAAAAAAAGAAAAAGTAGGGTCCCCCTAAAATTCTCAACCAGACCCTTGACCCGGGTACTGGCCTGGCAGGGCAGGAAATGGGGGGACAAGTAAATGCTTTTACAGGGGGAGTACTCCTGCTCCTTCACTAAAGGGTTAAAGATAAAGTAAATGAAGACACAAGACGTTTAGAAAAATCCTTTAAGTGAACAAAAAATACACACACAGTTTTTGACAATTCCTTTCTTAAACAAAAAAAAAAAAGCATCCAACGTCATAATCCACAGGTCAATCACGATGACCGACAGGTGCCGACTCATCCAAATAAAAAAAAGCCCGCTGGACCCCACAGCTCCCGACAGACTCACGACGCTAAATTAGCTATTTGACAGTTGCCAACAGAATGTAAACAGATCTATTTATATTCGGCAGGCACCTGTTAAATCGCTCTTGAAAGGTCCTGGACAAATGAAAACAGATGGGCGGAGCCAGCCGTGATGTCACGGCTGGCTTTGCTCTTTTATTTTCATGCCATGACAGCACATTGTTTACATGTCATTTGAGGACAGTGGACTGTCATGGCATGAAAACAAATGGGTGGAGCCAGTCGTGACCCCTGGACAAGTACCATCCCAATGCCGAAGGCATGTGGCCTGGTATGGCACAGGCAGGGGGGGCTCTTTCTCTCTCCCCCCTTTCCTGCCGTGCCAGGCCATTGCCCAGATTAAGGGTCTGGTTGGTGATTTTAAGGGGGACCCCACATTTATTTTACATTTTTGGGTGATGGGGTTCCCCCTTATAATTCCTATTGTGAATAGCCCATACAGCAGCCTTTCAGCTCGTCTTATTTATTCGTCCAATCAGATCCACCTGTCAATAAAATTTTATGTGTAGAACCACAAACCTCAGCCCTCCTATAAGATTTTATCAGAGGTGAAATTCTGGGATTTGTGACTTCATTAGACATACAGGGTTAATTTCAAGCACGAAAAGCACTTGCAATGCCATTATTTTCTAATGGCAACCCAAACGTGGCCAGCAAGTCACTCTGTTTCCGACGCGTTTCCGCACGTGCAAACATGCCCGAATGCAGCAGAACTGTATATGACCCCATTAAAATCAATGGGACCGCACATTCCCGGGACGCGCAGGTGTGAACCAGGCCTTGAACTGGGAGCGTTTTACTGGCAGGATTAGCAGATGGCAACAAAAGAAAAAAGCTGAAAAAAGAAAACTAATGCAGCCAGCACATCTAAAGACTGGTAATCTACAATGTATATAATTGATGGTTTTTGGGCTTAGGTACACTTTAAACTATGTATGCTGTTATGCAGTACACATGGTGAATACAACCTGTATTCTGCCTATGGTTTCAGTATAAAGAAAGGAAATTATCATGACTCGTCTCCGTGAGTTGACAGGCTCCCTTTCTTTAAATATTAGCACACCCACAAAATATCACTGTGTACTAATTCTTCTGTGTTCTATAACACTGACATGGAGTTTAAAAGTAAACTCCAGGCAGATATAAAAAAGAAAAACATTCAATGCAGTTGTGTATTAGTGTAAAAACACACAGATATTGCGTTTTCTGTATTTTCATTGGATGTTAAAATTTTAACCAGGAAAGCATTAGATTTTATATGTCAACAAGTTAGTTACAGCACGTAACTATTATCACTGCTGACATAAAGATTAGAATTAAAAAATGGATTGATTTACAATATTGCATACATGTATAATTCCACTTTCTATTCTGTTAAACAAATCAAAATCTCTTTCTGATCTATGGCTCATAAAGCAAACTAGTATTGAATCTAATGTCATCAGTGTAAAGGAGGAAAAAACAATTCCAGCAGACAGTGCTATCCAACATAACAAGATTGGATTGCAGGGTCGCCAATCCAGTATTCTGCAAACATTTGCATATCACATGCTTCACAAGCCACTCTCCCCCACCCCAACTGACATGTGATAGGAAACAGCCCTGGTCTACTCTCACCAACAGCTGTCACCTTTCACCTTTCTGCATTGGCTACCAGAGTATGAGTGAAAACAATATTTTTTTTTAGATTTTGAAACATGAACTATTAATATATATTAGATTTGTACACTACACAACATTTATATCAATGATGCACATAGGTGGGAACTTGCCAGATTTGAAACGGCAATACATAAATGTTTTATCTGGTTGACAAATCATTACCGGAATGTTTACATCTCCGGAATGTCCTTCTTTTGAAGAGATGTAAACAGAAACAAAGCACAGCATGTGAGGAGGAGGAGGAGCAGAGGAAAGGGGGTGGGCTTGCAGAGTGGCAGCGGGGTGTTGGGTGTTGTCTGGAACGCTGTTTGCATTCCCTTGGCACCCAGAAGCCAGGGCCAGACACACCAGTTCCTCTGTCAGGCAGAGACGGAGTGATCTCTGCATAACAAATGAATTAAAGTGCTTTCGTTCACTGGGATGGAAGAAGAGGTCAATACCACTGACCACCCACCAATGCAAGAAGAAGGGGTTAACTGACCACTGGTCAGTGTCATTATTACTTAACATCTTCCTCCTTGCACTGGTGAGTGGCATTGTACATTTCCACTGATCACCCACTAATACAAAGAGGAAGAGGTTAATTAATAATGCCACAAATCACCAAAGCTGGGGGTATTATTGCACCCACTGCGACTTGTGCACACTGGCCACCAATGCTGGGGGTTATTGCATCAACTGGCACAAATGTTGGAGATTAATATTGAGTCCACTGACACTAATGCTGGGGGCTATTTTTGTGTACTGGAAGGAGAAGAAGTGGGCGGGAGGAGAAGGACGAAAAAGTGCCCTCAGAGTTTTTGTTTGCCACTGTGTCCTGGGAAATAGGAGACTAGTGAGTGTTTGTTTCTACCATATGTATGTGTATGGAGTCAGTGTCACTGAAATGGTTGGTGTTCCCCCCTTTCTCACACTGGCGATCAGTGTAGTGGCCCTCCTCACGCTGGCAATCAGTGTAGTGCCCCTCCTCACACTGGCAGACAGTGTAGTGCCATCAATCGCTTAGGCAGTCGGTGTAGTGTCCTCTGTTACATTGGCAGTCAGTATAGTGCCCACCAATTGCAGGAACAATCACTGTTTCTACAGGAAATGTGTACATTTGCATACATCTTCAGGTGCCTACATCTCTGGATCTACTTATCATTTTGACATGGACTTTTCTCTGGTTAACCTCTGCTTATGTATTTGTATCATATTGTACAAGTTGCTAACACGGTTTATTAGTAACCATCAGCTTTTCCAAAGTACATTCTCTCTGTAATAACATTAGTTAAATGTGTCTACCCATGTTACTGTCAGATCAGTAAGGTATGGTTGGTCAAAGGTCCCTAAAAGTCCATGGTACCATATTGCTAGGTCTTCATACATTTCCAATACTTTCAAATATGCATAACCTATGAGTCCTGATTGGAAAAAAAAAAAGTAATTCAGACTGGCTAGCATATAATTGGAACTACATTATTTACAAAAAAATATATACTCTACACATTGCTCTAATTATAGTAATGAACAATAGCAAAGTATTTGTTATTGACTATGGATTCCCCTTAAATGCTTCATTGGGTTTGACATCACTTTGGACGCAATCTGGAACTATCCACTTCACGTTGATAGGCCCTCCTCTGCTATTTGTGGGAGAAAAAATAGAATTCTCACAGCCTCAGAAAAGTTCTGCTCCCTTCCTCCATGTCTCTTGTCATTCTAATTACAAGCGCTGTTTGTTTATCCTACCCCCATATCTGCCAGAAAAGGGCCAGCTTGAGGTCTTCAGTGTTTAAAAAAGGAAACTCAGTCCCAGGAGTCTGTTTCCATGGATTCCTGAGACTGATGTGAATTTGTATATATTCTGTATATAGAACCCCTTGTTTCTTTTAAACAGAGTAAAAGCTCTTGGTAAATTATAATCAGATAAACATATTCTTAGCAGCACTCTGGGCAGTTTTCCACTTGTAGTAATGTCAGGCATAGTAAGATTTTGTTTTGTTTTTTATATAGTATTGTATTTCATGTTTCTATATGAAGATTTAAAGGTCACACATTTTCCCACAAACTATCACATCCTTGAATTTCTAATGAGCTTTGTATAGATTTTGTATGATTCCTCCAATATTTCTACACTATTGCATCAAAGTCTGACCACGTACTATGCAATATTGCTGCAATAGAACTGAGCCTTAGTGTGGAAAACTAAGTAGTGTACAGACTAACAAAGGTTTATCAATGAGCACAATGAAACACTAAAAACAGTGGTGTAAGTCTTAGAAATATTACAATATATTGAATATTGTGTCTGTATAGAGTAAGTGGGTTTAAAAAAAATCACAACCCACCCCCCCCCCCCCCCCAAAAAAAAAAGAACTTGGCAGTTGCTTTGAAGCATTATAGTGCATGGGTCCTTTACTGTAACTAATGAAAGTTTTGTACGTCCCTAAAGATAATAATTAAATCAACTATACAGCTATTTTTTCTTAACATAACTACTTTTTTGAGATTCCTCAAATATTGTGCATGCTACAATTACTTACCTACATCCTTTCTACCCTATGACATCCCATTCTTCCTATTCCGTTGTATATCCATCTAGCTCTCCTTTGCAGAAAACCACCTCTTATTTCCTGTAAGCAGGACTGGAAGCTTTTTGCACCAAGTCAACGTTATACGCATGGCGCATGCTGCACCTACCTGTATGCATGTATAAGCTCGGAGCAGTGTTTACCAGCATACATCTACTGCCTGTCATTGATTTGTATAGGAGGGCTGTATGCAAAAACCTGTGGCTCACAGAGAGATCCAGACTTTTTTTTCCCACCTCTGCGCCCATGTGAATAAGCCCTATGTAGAAAAGTATCATTGATCATTGATTCCGTATTTTTAAATTATCAAAGAAAAGGAACAATTAGGTGAAATTTGATTAGACTTTCCTAAAGGGTTGCTCGCTGCTTTTTCAGTTAACAGAATTGTTCAGAGTGAACTGCTCAAGTTCTGAAAGATTTCTGGATCTATTGAAGTCAATTGAAACAGTCATTATATTGAACAATCCTATTTATGTAAATAGCCATCATTACTTACCATGTTGAACTCATAAGCTCTGTTGCCTACTAACTTTATATCTGTACTATAAGATCATCTAAGACACTCCTGCCTCTCACTGCTAGTCTCTCAAGATTTGGAGTGAGATTTTGGGGCTGATTTATGAAGCCCAACACGCACACGCGCAGGT
>NW_017309333.1:0-355 GCF_000935625.1 Nanorana parkeri
CCTTCGGTAATCTCCTCAGTGAGGAGTGTGTTGGATAGTCACGATTGGGCTGCAACCACCTTCTTGCAAATATTTCACAGGCAAGGGAGTCCTAAGTCTCTCTCTCTCTCTCTCTCTCTCCCTCCCAGCATCTTCCGAAGGTTTGGAAGATCCTTCCATCTAATTAGTACATCCATGTTGCCAGTATTCCAGGATAAAGTTTTTATTTCAGCTCATGCCAGCAATGTGGCTGCTATGCTGGGGAAGAGCATGGAGGTTATTCAGGTCGATCTGTTCATCTTTCTGGTGGTTTTGGTAAGTGGCACTCTGTGTGCACTAGGTCACATGTATTGTGCTGGTCAAGCATATGGAGCCA
>NW_017309333.1:1747-2209 GCF_000935625.1 Nanorana parkeri
TTTTTTTTTTGTTACACATTTGGTCTATAGGCTACATAGAATATAAAATATTTTTTGCAAGACAAAATTCCCAAGAGAAAACAAAAAAATATGACTTTGTGACTATTACAAGTAATGATAATATGTTGCCAAATTAATAGACCAAAATGTAAAAACTGCTCGGGACCACAAGGGGTGAAGAGGGGTGAGGAGCTGAACGGGTAATGTAGACGCTGCGATAATCACCCAAACTTACTGACACAACTCTGTACCTTTCCTTTAATGATCCCTCCCTCAATGTGTGACCATCATCATCATCATCATCACCTCATTGTTACATGCCAAGAAATTATTATTTATTTTAATCAGCAGTATAAGCATCAGTCATATCAAATGGTAAAAAATATCATATACAATAAATCATTAATATATAACGACCACTAGTGAATAAACTATAAAATAATATACAAAATAATAGAATAA
>NW_017309333.1:3486-12494 GCF_000935625.1 Nanorana parkeri
CACGTTGGCGCAGGCCGCCATCCTTGTCCCCGCCGGCCGTCCTCGTCCCCGCCGCTGCGATGGCCTCCGGTTCTCTCCCCTTCTCTTGAGCGCAGCAATTGTTGCCGCCCTCGGGGAATCTGCCGCTCCAGGCAAACGCCTTTTTTGCCTCGCGGCAGATACGCCCCTGGCCGCACCTCCCTTGTGATGCCACTGAGGTAGAGGCTGATGGGAGCCTTGAGATTGAGGCCATGGCTCCTAGAATGAGATCCTAATAGGTTGGACTTGATGGACTAATGTCTTTATTCAACCTCAAATACTATGTAACTATGTAACTATGACCAAGGGGGTTATTCACAAAGCTGCCGAAGGCATTACCCAGCTGAAGTGAAGCGAGCCAAACTACGTTCAGCTATTCACTCCGCCTCAGTACATCGGCTGAAATCAGCCGTACATCAGCTGCCTTCGGTCAGCCGAACATGCTATTCATGTTCGGCTGAGCCGAAGTGCAGAGGGACTTCGACTCAGCCAATCAAACATCTGGATCGACTGAGCTGAAGCTCCAGCAGCTCACTGGCTGCCGTTCGCCCCTATTCACGTAGCGGCCCCAACGGCAGTGAATGAATAGCCGAATGTGGGTGGGCGGCATCAGGCTCGGCTGTTCTGATCGGTACCTCCCAAGGTACCTCCGAGGTACCGAGCAGAATAAAAAATAAGTCAAATGAATGGAAAAAAAAAAAGAAGAGTTGAAAAATAATTTTAAAAATATAAACAAATAAGGAATAAAGTTGATAAAATCTGCGCTTATGGACCAAATAATATAGAAGCTGCTGCACTAGGGACTGTGACGGACCACCTGGTACCCCGACTGGGTACCTCCGTCAGAAAACAGCTTCCTCTGCGCTGGAACCCGAATCCCAGTGTCCTCAGCCCAACCCTGCCTAATTATTGGACAGAACCAATATCTTAGGACAGAATGATGCTTAACCACTCAATCATTAGACAACACCAATGTTGAGGTGGAAACCAAGATCTGCTTTATTGAAGGAAGCACACAGAGTTTATACCTGGCAGGATCAGATTAGAGTTCAGTGTGTCCCCTCCCCCAGACAGCTAGGTGCCACATTAGAAGTCTTTTAAGCCCAGACACTCTGTGGGATTATTGTCCTTAATCAGAGAGGAGCTTAATCCCATCATTGCAAACAATGGTCACTCCAGACAGCCTGCTACCTATAATGAACGCAGTGATGTGTGTGTCTGTAATGTCGGGGGAGACATACAGTATATCCACTCCACATGTATCCTAGTAGAATGGTTCCATGTAACCCCAAGAGGTCCGAGGGGGGTCTCCATAGTTCTGGGTCCATAGTCCGTAGGAAGGAAACTAGCCCTCAGGCTCCTCCAGCAGCCCCAGTGACGGTTCAGTCCGTCACAGGGACACTAAGGTCCAGAAATGTATATAAATGAGTGTGCAGCGCTCAGGGTCACCAATGGGTGAACTGAAACTATCGGGGTGTTGAATCTGTGCTATTTAATTAAAGTGTATGAGCATTTACAGTCTATAGTGCGTATCCTGCCACCATATCCTAGTGGCAGCCAGTGAATTATAAAGTGCAAACGTTCACTTAGTGCAAATGTGTAATGAAAAGTATAAATAAATACAAAACCTTACTACAATAAATAAACATTGCATATAAAACGTGCATCAAATTAGTCAAAAAGATCGCAGGCAAAAGTGATGAATAATAAAGTGAATCCAATCTATTATTAAATCCAATTGTGTAAAATTATTGATGATGAAGAAACTCCAAAAAGTGTTAAAGTCTTTTTCCCCACACCATGTGCTCACGACAATCGCCCCTCTGGGGTGCGCACTCACCAAACCATTATTGTCTGTAGGCCCACTTACAATTTAAAACTTAGCTGGATCCTTCGGCTCCTTCGTCAATAACCCCCTTAATCTTTTTGTAAATCTGCAACTTTTACTAAGATATCAACTGGCGGTCCTGCCATAAAACATACTTGTTCAGGCACTTCCTGTTATAGGGTGACAATATCCTGCCCCTGTCTCCTATTTGAGCTTCTGTCACACAGGCTTCCAATGGAGACTACAAGTGGCCATTTCAACACTCAGATGATACACTGTTGTCGCCATCAACGAAACCCACCCTGGGAAATGCCATGCAACCATTGCAGAGAGGACTAAGCGATGGAACTAAGAATGAATAAAGGGTCAAGACAAATATTTTATTTCTAAAACGCTGCAGTTGTTGCTGACAGGCGGTGCTTGAGCAAGCTAAATGTCATTCATTTAGAGTGGACATCTGCTTTTAAGTGCAAGATTTTCATGGAGTGTGCCTTGAAATGAAACCAAGCCAGGGGCCTATAGACAGGGCCGGATATACTCTCTCTGCTGCCCCAAGGCCAGGTTCCTCAACGTCATAGGGAGATAGGAATTCCACACCCCTGCTGCCTCTCTACTCCCTGCTGCCCCAAGGCCGGGCCTTGGTTGGCCTTGTGGGAAATCCGGCCCTGCCTGTGGTACGAGAGCTGCGCTCTGGGTCTCATCCGCATAAGGTCTAAGAGTTTTAACACTTATTACGAAATAAAAATTGGTGGCATCACAATTGCCCCTGGGGGCACCTTGCAGAGGTGTGAACAATTCTATTACGGCTGTGAAGGGAAGACGCGGCATCCTCGAAGCTTCTGGAAGTGAGAGCGGGCGTAACGATCTCCGATTCTTGACACGCCGCCTTGTGAGTGCCGGCAGGATGAAGCCGGACTGTCAAGTATATCAGCCAGCTGCAGAAAGCCCGAACAAAAGCGCGTCCTCTGCAAAAACGACGTCCCCAGAGTGGCGCAAATGGCACAAGGTCACCGCTTGAGATTATCGGGGGAGGAAATCTCCAATTTAAACAGAGGAAAGGAATCGTTACATCCAGGGAAATGGCACTTTACAGCCACGGGAAGTGGGCCCGGCAGATGGGGAATTGTCGGGATGCGGCTAAGTAGCTGTCGTTATCAACGTTCCACAGGTGACATTGTAACACCCGGCCCACGGCAATAAATCCGGGAAGGAAAGTAAGTGTAGACGTACATATTAACTGTTTAGGTGGTTTATTAAGGAGGATCCGTCCGCCCAAAAGTGATATCTTCGTGATCAATAGAGCCGGGTGGGCTGAGTCAGCCTCTGACTTCTGTTTTTATATGAGATCTCCCGACCATAGGTCCCGACTCTGCTCCTGTCCACCTGGGATTTTTCGGTGTTCCCATCTTTGTGTGTTCCATCTGCTGCTGTTACATTCTCCATAATATGAAATATATAAAATACAGTGAGGATGATGGGAGCCCCTCATAATGGGCACAGCAGGCATGCAGCCCTGGGAACTCAGCACAGGTATGGTGGAAACCCCTCATAATGGCCACAGCGGGCATGCAGATCCAGGAACTCAGCCCAAGTATGGTGGGAACCCATCATAAAGGGCACAGCAGGTGTACAGACCTAGGAACTGAGCATACAGGCATGCAGACCTGGGAAATCATCATAGGGATGGTGGGTGCCCCTCATAATGGGCACACAAGTCATGCAGACCTGGGAACTCAGCCCAAGGATTGTTGGAACCCCTCATAATGGGCACAGCAGGCATGGAGATCCAGGAACTCAGCCCAAGGATGGTGGTAACCCCTTACAAAGGGCACAGCAGGAATGCAGACCTGGGAATCCATCATAATGGGCACGGCAGGTGTACAGACGCAGGAACTCAGAATAGGGATCGTGGGAACCCCTCATAAAGGGCACAGCAGGCATGCAGACCTGGGAACTCAGCCCCCAAGGATAGTGGGAACCCATCATAATGGGCATAGCAGGTGTACAGATGCAGGAACTCAGCATAGGGATGGTGGGAACCCATCAAAATGGGCACAGCAGGTGTACAGACTCTGGAACCCAGGATAGGGATGGTGGGATGGTGGGAACCCCTCATAATGGGCACAGCAGGTTTGCGGACCCAGAAATTCAGCCAAGGGATGATGGGAACCCCTCATAATGAGCACAGGTGGCGTGCAGACCCGGGAACTCAGCTCAGGGATGGTGGGAGTCCTTCATAATGGGCACAGCAGCTGTGCAGACCCAAGACTTCAGCATAGCAACAGTGGGAACCCCTCATACTGGGCAAAGCAGGTGTACAGACTTGGGAATTAAGCTCAGGGATGTGGGAACCTCTCATAATGGGCACAGCAGGTATGTAGACCCAGGAACTCTGCATAGGGATGGTTGGAGCTCCACATAATTGGTACATATAATATTTTTTTAATACACGTTTTTACTTTTCCAAATTTGTTTAGGGATGACAGCCAGCAGCCTGGCTGTGCGAGTCAGATGCCATAGCGACCCACGGCATCAGGGAGATGTCCTGGCCGTGCCCCGGGCCCCTATGGTGATTGTTACGCCACTGCATAAGATGCACACTAGTAGGGAGGGAGTGCTGGCAGGGAGTCTTGTATGGGACTTAAACAACGGAATTTTCTCATTTGTAACATTGTGATAAGTTACTGAAACGTTATTATATTTAACCATAAATACGATTTAAATCTTCATTTACCTCAACCAGCTTGTAACTATTTTTTTTTAGTAAGTCCATTTCCACTTATCTCAGCGCATATCTCCACTTTTATGGATCAATAAAACTTTTATGGTCCAAAAACCCAAACACCTCGCCTCTCCTATGCTTTTCGCGTTGACCTAAACAGAGCAGACATTTATTGGGAACATTTCTGTGAATGAGTCCTGGAACGGCGTCCAAGCAGAGCTGTTCTCCAAGTGCTGAAAGCTGTTATATTTCTCTCTTGTGCCAAAAGACATAAAATGGGACTTAGTGCCTCCCGATAACAAGAGCGAAGCTGACGAGTGGCGGGGAGTAGATTCCTGTCCAGCCGCAGATCTACGTCTAGACGACATCATTCTAATCATTTACTGTGTTCTGAAGATGAGGTTTCATGTGCTCGTAGAACCGGGCTCTCTCTGACTTGCTGTAGCTTGTAATGCACATTGTGAGAAGCTCCCGGTGTGCAGTGAAATCGGAGAAAGATGTTTCAGTCCAGGAGAGAGCCGGTACAACTGTGCAGGTTGAAGTTCAGCTTGAGGCTAGGACCACCTACCTAAGGGGTCAGCAACCTTGAACACTCAAAGAGCCATTTGGATCCGTTTCCCACAGAAAAGAAAACACCGGGAGCCACAAAACCCTTTTGACATCTAAAATGAAGATAACACGGCATATATCGTTTTTTACCTTTATATGTATTGCATGTATATAGGTATGTGTGGGCTTAGTAACGCACTGGACTCAGGGCTTAGTAACGCACTGGACTCAGGGCTTAGTAACGCATTGGACTCAGGGCTTAAGCCCGCCACCCGCATGAACTCAGCCTTAAGTGGAAGGATGTTGGGTGGGAGGCTGTCAACAGGGCCACCCAGAGAGCAAATTTTGGCTGGTTCATCTAGAACCTTGGTTCTCAACTGGTGGGTCCTGACCCAAAAGTGGGTCGCGACCCTGTGTTCACTGGGTCGCTGCATGCCTTCCACTTTTCTAGGTGAGCAGCTCCTCAGCCTCCCCCTAGCGCAGCTGCCCGTCACTGAATGGCGACATGGGGTGGGCTGGGGGTATGGCCCCCAGCCCACCCCATGCATGTATATAGGTATATGTGGGCTTAGTAACGCATTGGACACAGGGCTTAGTAACGCTCTGGACTTACCTGAGGCCCGGCAGAGCCCACCTGAGAGTGACCCTGCATTGTACACCATAGATTCTGCACAGCCCATCTGACACTCTCTATGGTGGGCTCCACAGGGCCTCAGGTGGGTCCCTTTCCCTGTGCCTCCTCCCAACTCCTCTTACCTGCTGCTGGGGCCTGGCCTCCTCCACCCCCTCCCCTGTCACATCTGCCATGCCGCCCCTGGTACAGCTGAGGCCCCCCAGGCTGCCCAGACTCCTCACAACTGTACCGGCCGTGCCCCCCTAATGGCGGTGTTCTATCAAAGTTTGTGACTTGACTACGTTACAATGTGTGACCAGTGACGTGGTCACACATTCAAATGTAATCACGCCCAATTTTTGGGCGGTGGAATGTGTGACCACCAATAGGTGAAGCATTCCAATGCTTTCTCAGCTGTTCCAGGGCAGATCGGCATAGCAGATGGTATGTGCAGGAGAACTGATCTGCCCTGGAACAACTGTTCGGTCATGAAATGTCACTTCTATCCGACTCTGTGAGTGCGTTCTCACATTCCACCGCACTCACAAAGTCAGATAGAAGTGACATTTCAGGACCGAACAGCTGTTCCAGGGCAGATCAGTTCTGCACATACCATCTGCGATGCCGATCTCCCCTGGACAGGGAGCCGCAGCAGGGGGATGAAAGAGCCACATGTGGCTCCGGAGCCGCAGGTTGCTGACCCCTGACCTAGGGGATTGAGCTGGTGAGCTATTTTTGCGCTGTTGTCATGAGCTTTTGTTTGCGCAATTTTGCTTTGAAAACCATGCTGTAGTCGCGGGGTTTTCAATGCATACAGTTGTCTACGGGACCCAAACCGCGCGGCAGATTGCAAAGGTGTGAACAACTGCCATAGACTTGAATGCGAACCTCTCTTTTGTGACTAAATCCACGCGATACATCTCCTCGGTGTGAACCTAGGCCCAAGCGACTGCAAAAGTTATTTGCAAATGTGAAAAAACATTTCCTGACACTTAGGAGTTTATTTATAAGGCCGGGTTCACACCTGGGCGATCCGTGACCGTGCGGTAATCTTGGACGATACCATGCGTTTCACGGAGTCGCCCACCACCACCGATCGCGCTGGCGGTCCATTATTTTCTAATGGCATCCCAGTTGTGCCAGGTGGATTGCGCAGTTTCCTGCCGCGATTCCGCCCGTGCAACCGAACACCTAAAACAGCTGCGTATTGTGTGTTGCAAATAAAGGTACATGTACCTTTTCTCTGCGGTTGCCGCGCGGATGTAACCCCACTGAAATCAATGGGGCCGCGCAGCAACAGCTGTGTGCAATTGTGAATGACCGCGGAGTCCCGGGGCGCGCTTCCCGGATTGCCCAGGTCTGCACCGGCCCTAAAGCAGAACACTGCTGATCATTAGAACATGTAACACATTTATAAAAGACATTCGCTATCTGCATCGTAGGTTTGGCAGCGTCCATCTGATGGAATTCCAGCACTCGGTTACATTCCTGGCATCTGCCAACACTGCTCTCCTCTAAAGTACATCTAAACCCTGGAAAACTGGAAGACATTAAACTTGCTAAAGGACTGCGCTTCATAAACAATTTCCCAAAATCCTGTTTTCATCTCTTTTTATCCTATGATTTAATCTCAGTGCTGTTGATCCCCTTCCGCCTCTTTTAGCCATTTCCTGTCAACGTGCACTCACTCCAGTGTCGGCTCTACCGTGTTTCCCCGAAAATAAGACAGTGTCTTATATTTTTTTTTCTACGAAAAAAGACACTAGGTCCTATTTTCGGGGGATGTCAGGACCACGTCGCAAGCACATGCCAAATACTTGCCCCGTGGTTGCCGTATTTGATTTCCATATAAAAAACCCCTTGGGATACGTTAAATACAATTTTTAGAGATGACATTATTGCCTCCTGAACGCCTGTAAACTGCTGCTCAACCACTCCTGAAAAGTGATCCACCGTTGATCGCATTTTAGATGGGCGGTAAAGCCCGCCACCCGCATGAACTCAGCCTTAAGTGGAAGGATGATGGGTGGGAGGCTGTCAACAGGGCCACCCAGTGAGCAAATTTTGGCTGGTTCATCTAGAACCTTGGTTCTCAACTGGTGGGTCGTGACCCAAAAGTGGGTCGCGACCCCGTATTCAGTGGGTCGCTGCATGCCAGTGGCGTAACAATAGCCATAGCGACCCAGGCGGCCGCTATGGGGCCCGGGCACAGGGGGGCCCGGCCAGGACACCCCCCTGATGCCGTGTGGCCACCTGGGTCGCTATGGGTTCGAACGTGCCACTGTTCAGATCACCGTGATGTGTGCAGCGCTGCGTTCTTCTCCATAGCAGTTGCTGAGTCAATGAAAGTCAGCAGCGGCGGTGGAGGAGGCGGGGCCCGGGGGTCAGCATCAGAGAAGGAGGTGGGGCCGGTGACGGATGAGGAGGCGGTCCCGGCGACGGGGGACGGAGCGGGCCCGGCGACGGAGGAGGGAAGACGGAGGAAGAAGAGGCGGACAGGTAAGGAGTGTGACCAGCCCACCTGAGGTTGACCCTGCAGAGCCCACCATAGAGAGTCTATGGTGGGCTCTGCATGGTCACCCTCAGGTGAGCTATGTGGGCTCTTCAAGGGGTGTAACTAGAAATCACAGGGCCCCATACAAAATTTTGCTATGGGGCCCTGTGATTTCTAGTTACGCCCCTGCTGCATGTCTTCCACTTTTCTAGGTGAGCGGCTCCTCTGCCTCCCCCTAGCGCAGCACTGTCCATTCTCACACTGATCAGCCATGGAAAATATGCTGCCCGTCACTGAGTGGCGACATGGGGTGGGCTGGGGGTATGGCCACGATGGAGCTCCATCCATACTTGCATTGCTTACAGCTCCCTCCTGTAAAGGTAAAAGCAAACCTGACGAAAACAAAAAATGCTCAAACTGCCTCCGGGAACAGAATTTCTCCCCCCAGCAGAGCTTACCCATACCTTTCAAAGTCTTCTGGAGCCCCACAGGATATAAGAGGTCATTGGTTGGTTCTTCACAATTTAAAACAAAAACAAAAACATCATCCTGACCTTTCAGTCGATAACAATCTGAAGACGTAATCAGCGGGAGCTGGCAACGACTCAGTTTTGGGTGTTGTGTTTCCATCATATAGGCATTATTTTCCGCTGTAGATACAAATACATAGATATATATGCATATATGTATATCTTTATTTAACACGCTAATTATCTCCTTGGAATGTTCAGAGCTCAGGAAATGTCCCTTTAGCCGGTGAGATATTTTTGAACCGGGCGAATCG
>NW_017309333.1:12587-13078 GCF_000935625.1 Nanorana parkeri
CGGCTCCCTGGTGCATTTGATATCGTGCCACCAGGCGCTTTCTCAGGAGCCCCTGAAGGATAATGCGAGCCGAACAAAAGAGCGTTAAGGTAAATTACGCACAGAAGGGAAGATGGGGCCATGCTTACGAATACACGGCTTCCTATTTCCCTTTCTCAGACCTATGCTCTCTGCCAGTTATAGGAAATGTCACTAGGCAGACACTTAACAGGGACCAAATAGACTAAATATAGGAGCAACAGTCTTACTGGCATAGGGGGGAGGGCTACAAAGCTGCAAAGCGTGGCAGGAAAATATGTAGGTTTTTAATGTATTTTTATATACAAACATTTATTTTTATGGTGGGGCAAAAATTATTCACATTTAAAAGGAATTAATAACATTGTTACCTTTACTTAAAGTATGCATTTAAAAGCAATCAGCTTAAAGGCAAAAATAAAAAATGACACATATGATGCAGTCTGTCAGTAGCATTAACACAGCAGTTTTTA
>NW_017309333.1:13153-39233 GCF_000935625.1 Nanorana parkeri
AAATGGGGTCATTAATGGGTTAAAGGGTAAGTTCACCTGCAAAAATTTTACTTATTCACAGTAACTTGCCTCAATCCCAAACCCCCCCCCTAAACCCAACACACCGGTGTGATTTCCCCTCCAGCCGGTGTAGTGGTCTTTACACCGTACACCCCGCACTTCATGGTCCAGCAGTCAGTAATGATCACAAACAGCAAGCACTTATTGGTCAGCATGACCATGTTAACCAATGGGAAGCACATCTGAGCTAGGGACCAGGTCCCGATAGGAGGAAGTGCTTCCCACTGGACAATCGTGATCATGTTGACCAATGAGCACTCACAATTTGTGAGCATTATGATCATTACAGACTGTTGGGCTGTGAGGTGCAATGTACAGTACGGTGTATGGACTACTACACCAGCTCGCTGCTGTACAAGTAAGTACAGCAGAAACCAGGAGAGGTAAAGGGGGGTGGGGGTTGTTGCTGTGAGTAAGTTCATTTTTTGTCCTCATCAGGTTCCACTCCCACTGTTAGTATCACTGGTTGTTAAGAAAGCTGTTGGCTGTTACTAGCTATGGAATCCGCCCACTGCCTGCTGTCAATCAGCAGCAAAGCAGACCTGATGGGGAACTAGTACCTCAGCATCCCCGTCAGGCTGCGCCCACCCACGCAACGTATAAGTCTTCTGCCACTGCACCTGTTTGCGTGACAGTCAGATGGATCTTTTATCGCTTTTGTTTGCCTGCTGAAGGGACCGGACAGGTTCCGAACCGTTGCCATGCATGGTGATATGACCTGCAAGAATAAATAAAAGGATTTAGTTTTGAAGAAAACTTGCTGGTGACCATTTATTCTGTTTGCGTGACACGCGCATTGGCCGGGCAGTGAGTGATTTCATCAGGTGCAGCATTGCTGAGCTGCACTCAGGATGAGGTGTCTGGTACACTCCGGCCTCAGTGTGCCTCCGCATAGCAAATGATGGTGCTTGCACCAAATTCACGCACCTGCTTCAAAAACAGCTACATGAATCTTGAGCAAGCACTGACATTTGTCATGCAGATGCAAGACAGAGTTCTAAACATCAGGGATGTAGCTACCATTGGGCGAGTGAGGCACTCGCCTCAGGCGCAGCTGAGAGGGGGGCGCAGCCTGGGCCGGCCTGGTTGCGCCCCCCCTGCCCCTGTTGCCATGGCGAGCACAGGGCGGCATTTGCAACGGGACGCTAGGCAGCCAACACAGCCGCGGCTCGGCAGGGAGAAGAGGAGCGGCACAGGCTCCAGCTTCTCCTCAGAACCCCGCTGCTCTCCCCCGCCTGTGTCCTCAATCTCTTTTTTTATTTCAAAAGGGAAATGTCAGGGGTCTGTTTAGGCCCCCGATATTTCCCCGAATTCCCCGGAAACTAAAAATGTTCCCCGGAAACTAAAAACGAAATTTTTAGTTTCGTAAAAAAATTTTTATGCTATTTCGGAGTTGGCCACCAGCACATTCTGTGCATGCGCACCGCCATCCCAGAGGCGGGGCGCATGGCGTCACATACGGCACACGTCTGTTGGGGGGCATCATTTTCTGCTCTTGCCTTGGACGCAAAAGGAGCTAGCTACGGCTCTGCTACAGATTATTTATGAATCCCCCCAACGTTGTTTTCTATAGCTAGTCAGTGTAACACAACATTTTTCTAGTCCAGGGTGAACTCCCCCTTTAAGCTGGGAACCCTTAAAATCACATGTTCAGATGTGGCTGTGAAGGTCTGTGAGTGGTGGTGGGGGTGGTGGTAGGGATTTTCTGTTGAAGGATATAATCTGTAGCCCGGGAAGATCCTCTCGTGGTTTTTACGTAAGCAATTCAAATACAGACAAAGAAATTCATCCACAAATTGGCTCTATAGAAGAAAAAACACAGAAAACAGAAACCGAGACATTTCTGTAATAACGAGAGTGTAGATGTATCTAAATGTGACTTGAATAAGACGTTCCGGTGATCTAAAATCCATATTATTAAATCAATATGAAAGATAAGACATTTTAAAAATAAAGCTGGCATGGTGAGCCAATAGCATGCGCGAGGGAGTCCCCCTGGCGTATTATTGTATTCAGAGGGGTCCACGCAATGGTAAAATTTCATCCGATTCAGCAGGTCTGGACCAATATTTGACCGGTGTGTGGCCATCCTAAGTGAGGTGTGGGTAGCAGATGTTGCAGAAAGGATCAGCCACTAAACATTCTGAACCGGCAGGAAAATCAGTTTACAGCAAGCCCTTATTTAGTAGACATGTGCGATTCGTTTCATTCCGAATCAAAATTCGGACAAGGTTTCTGAACACATCCGAATTTCAGAATCCCAATGCATCCGAATGTGTCCGAATCCAAATTTCCGTTTCCCAACATAGCATCCCATCCTGTTCAAAAACTAAACTGAATCAGACATGTGACTTTTCTGGCCAATCAGATGTGTTTTTCGGTTTAATGCCTCCGAATGGGTCTGAACCCGAATTTTCATTACGGCAACATGGCAGCCATATACAGTATATACTGTACATATAATACTAAAGCTGAGGCTCCCAGACCCGAATGGCATTCAGGATCCGAATTTCCGAAATTGCATTCGGGAGCTCCCGAATGCCATTGGGATCTGGGAGCCGCAGCTTTTAGTAATATATGTATATGGATCCCAGACCCGAATGGCATTTAGGAGCTCCCCAATACAATTCGGAAATTCGGATCCCGAATGCAATTCGAGTCTAGGAGATTCAGCTTTAGCATTAATATCTGTATACGGTGCTCTGTGGTATTCGCAACAAATATTCATAAGCTCATTCGAAACTAACGAAAATTCGGATTTCGTCTGAATCCGAAACCCAAACCGAATTGAATTTCGCATCCGAATAACGAAATATCCAAACCAAACTGATTTTTTCCGCAGCTTACATGTCTATCATTGACCTCCGTAGCTATAGGCATTGTGGAGAAATTCATGTTCAATATTCACAACACAGGCACTGAAATCTCAGCTTTTTTCCTATGGGGCGCAGAATCTTGGCAGCTTGCCAGCCCTCTACTGCAAATACACAGCAGGTGTTTCTAAGCTGTGAGAACCTGACCGAAACCAACTCTAAAGTCTTTGTGAGCTTTTCACAATGTGCATTAGAAACTGCAGCAAGTCAGATAGAGCTCCGCCTCATTTCCTGGCTGGAGGACATACAGTATCGTCTAGATCTTTCCTCCCTGGCCTGACTGTACCTGGCCCCGCCCCTTTCAATCATTGGATTTCAGTTCTTTCAATCAAGGAGGCTCACCATCACATGTGGACATTGCCTGGGGTAGTCTACATGCAAATATAGAGCCTGCCTAGGAACGCCCACCCCTTCAGACAGACACCCACCCATCAAGGCATTTTGATATTTGCATAACTCCTCCCAAGATCGAACCGACTGCTGAGGGCTCTAGAGAGTTCTGCATACAAATGGGAAACACCCACTGCTGCAGACTAATAGGGCGCCCCCATTAAGGCATGTGATTTTTGCATATCTCCTCCCAAGAGCTGAGGGCTCTTGAGAGGAGTACTAAGGCAGGGCGCTGTAATGTTTTCAGGAAGCTATGTACAGCACCCTGCCAGCCCCTCTCCCCATCGATGACCTGCCTGCATTACATAGAGAAGCACTGAAACCCAGTGATGACATTACTTAGCTTAAAGGAGAACTATGGGGTTAGGGCTTTTCCCCATAGTTCTCCTTAGGGTAACGGGAGGACACAAACTAGCGTCCTCCCGTCACCCTAGGCTCAGTATATACTGAGAGGCCGCAGCCGGAGCGGATCCCGACAATTGTCTGGATCCGCCCAGCTGCGTAAGTGACAGCTGGCTTACGCAGCTGTAAGTGACAGCTGTACCCGCCCCCTCCCCCGTCCGTTCCTCCAGTCAGCGCTGGCGGATCGCTCACCTCCCGATCTACTAAGCCGACCTGTGACAGTCTCATTGTCACAGGTCGCCTAGAACTATGAGGTGAGTGGAAATCACTCATCTCATAGTTCTCCTTTAAAATAAGGTATGCCATGCCAGCAGATAGGTATTATTTAAATATTTCATCGGCGTGTTGATGAGGGGAGAACAGAGAACCAGTGGCGTCAAGGGGGGTGCGGCCCGCACCCGGGTGACACCATTGCAGGGGTAAAGAATAGTAGGTCCCTCCGCACTCCTTACAGCGCTCCTGGCCCAAGCACCTGTAGTACCTGTTTTGTATATGACGATTGATGATTGGTCCGATTAAATGGACATAAAAAATTGCTGAGTGCTGGTGATTTTTCTGCTTTTTACCATTGCAGGGCTGACACCATAATGACTGACAATCATTTTGGTGTCACCCCCTCTAAAAAGTCGGGCACTCGGGTCACGGACCGAGAGCCCGACAGTGTCAGGAGAGAGGAGGGGACCCGGTGGGCATACCTCATCCCGCCGGGTGAACGTCCCCTTCTCTCTCTGCCGGCGTCCATCACAAAGATGGCCGCCGGCAGGCGTCAATCAGATGGTGCGATGACGACACAGCGGGGTGACACCCGGCCTAGGGACGCCCCTGCAGGGAACCAGGGAGGGGAAAATAAAAGCAGATGGAGCATCGGTTTGATTGATTTTTATTATATTATTATATGTATATTGCACCGACATTCACATGAGATGAATCTTCAGCTTTACATTCACGCCATTGTGCATTCCTGACCTTTCGGGAGCGGCGAATTGCTCAGTGTAAAGTGCTATAGAATATGTTGGTGCTATACTCTGGCCGTTCACCAGTGTGGATCCTCCCGTCGCCTCGGGGTCCTTGTTTCCAGTTGCTTAGCATCGGTCCCCGTCCTCCTTTATTAATGAGCCGATTGTTCTCCTTCAAAGGCTCTTGTCTCCCCGCGCTGTGAACATTCGGCTCCCTGGCTCTGCCTCATTTGTACTCCGTCGCCATCTCTGCCCAAGCCGCAGCCGTAACAGGCTCCCTCTTCTTCCGCTCTTATCTGCCGACGCAGGATGGACGCCATTTAAAAAAAAAATGTTTTCCTGTGCTTAAAAATAGCCCGCGCTTTCCTCGTCTACGGACGCGTCCTTCAACCCAACCGCCATAGCGCTACATTGTAGAATAAAAAGAGGTTTGTGGATAAGATCGCGGCACAACATCCCAGAGCCGAAAGTAAACAGGAAAGTGCCGACAATGCAACAAAGTGACATCAATGCGACCGCAATCAATTCATGTTCAATGACCTGAAGATTGAAGAGAGGAACAGTCAGGATAGATAGATAGAGATAGATAGATAATAGTAATAATCAAAAATCACTGCGCTGGGAATGAGTGACTCGAAATCTAAATAACTAAATAGACCAGCAGCAACTTTGTGTATAAGTGAGTCTATTATGTGGCAAATAAGTTGCGCTCGGTCTAGTTGTGAATGGATGTGAAAGTGCTCTCTCAAAACCCAAAGGGGGAGATCACCTTCAGATAACAAAATAAATTTTAAATATAAAGTAGATGTCTCCACTAGTGATAGTGAACTAATGTTTGAAGATGCAGAACTCAACCCGGTGGTACTCGAGTGTATTGTATGTGTGTCGTGGGTTTTAACTGGCTAAACAAATCAGTTATATTGAAAACATCCGTAAAGGCATAATCATAAAGCAATAATATGTGAGAAAACAGTGAATATCACTAGTGGAGACATCTACTTTATATTTAAAATTTATTTTGTTATCTGAAGGTGATCTCCCCCTTTGGGTTTTGAGAGAGCACTTTCACATCCATTCACAACTAGACCGAGCGCAACTTATTTGCCACATAATAGATAGATAATAGATAGATCAATAAAAAGATAGATAATAGATAGATAGATAGATAGATAGATAATAGATCAATAGATAATAGATCGAAAGATAGATCAATAGATAGGTAATAGATCAATAGATAGATAATAAATCAATAGATGATAGATAGATAATAGATATATAGATAGATAGATACATAGATAGATAGATAGATAGATACATAGATAGATAAATCAATAGATAGATGGATAGATAGATAGACAGATAGACATGGACAGATGTGCATTAGAAGCTGCAGCAAGTTAGATAGATCCCGCCTCATTTCCTGACTAGAGGACGTCCAGCATAATCTGGCTCTTCCATCCCCAGCCTGACTGTCCCTGGCCCCGCCCCCTTCCATTCATTGGATTTCAGCGCTTTCAATCATGTGGCCGTTACTCGAATACAGTCTGCCTAGGAACGCCCACTTCTCCAGACCGACACCCACCCATCGAGGCATCCTGACATTTGCATAATTCCTCCCAAGAACCAGCCCAGTGCTTGCATCGGGACTGAGGTCTCTTGAGAGGAGTGCTCAGGCAACTTTTACTGCAAGCCTGATTGCAGCTTTCAGCTAGCACGAGGGAGATTCGGTGCGGCAAGTCCTTTCATATGCCAGTCTCTGCCATAACATAGGGCTGCTGTACCCTGGAAAGTGTGACACCGTTTTTTAACTGCAGGAGGTTTTTTTCCCCCAATGCCTAGCGTGTGCCCCACCCTCTGACTAATGCCTGACCCTCGTGTGCTACAAAAATACCTCACCGCTCTCCCCCAGTGCATAAAACATGTCACGTCTGTGAACTCCACACAGGGATAACATGTATTCATCATTAATAGACATGACATAATTCTGTATTATTCTGAATGTTGTATTGTGTCCTGCACCTCGGCTTTCACAGGAATGACATCGCCGGAATTATACAGCTTCTCTCCGAGATCACTGCGCCCTAAACTTCTGGGTTACATATGGTGCCCAAGGCCCTGTCACCCACTGTCACTCTGCTAACTGGGGCCCCAGAAAGGGAGGTGGCCCTGGGTTTACCCCAACCTCACCGCGTGCCTAGTCTAGTCCTATGACAGCCAACGCTCTGATACTCTTCTCTCCAGCACTGGAATGTGGGCATGGCCCTCTGCGCCATCACGTACAATGCAGGACCAGCGGTAGCTCTCGCGGGTTGGTGACACAACCAGTTGGAGACCATCAGGAAGGGAGGCTTCAGGGTCAGGTTGCTCCAACCAAAACCGGTGTGGAAGAACACTGCGGTACCATGGTCAGCAAGAATAATTTTTTTTACTGCCTGTATTTAATTATTTTTACACACTGTATTGCACTGTGACAGTTGCAGCCTGGTGGCTTCAGCCGTCACTGCGCCTCTCTCTGTGTGAAGCACAATGACAGCTGCAGGGCGTAGGTTTGTTTGTAAACAAACCCATTTGATTGTCGCGAGTGTCTTTCTTTGTGATAACATGAAGGGCTCATTCACACGGGAATCGGCCCGCACGTACAGCTCCGTCCTGTGTGTACGGCCGTATCGGGCAGCTCCTGGGAAGGACAGGTGCTGCGTGTGATTAGTACGCAGCCCCTGTCCCTCTCTATGGGTCTACGCAGCCGTACGCCCCCCTACGCTCACCCCAAGTGCAGGTCCGTAGGGGTGCATGTTTTCTGGCTCGGTCACAGACAGTACGCTCACCCCTGCACCCGTACGGACGTACAGGGCGGGTGAGCGTAGGGGGGCTCACGGCCGCGTAGTCCCATAGAGACAGACGGGGGCTGCGTACTAAACACACGCAGCACCTGTCCTTCCCGGGAGCTGCCCGATACGGCCGCGCACGCAGCACGAAGCTGTACGTGCGGGCCGGTTCCAGTGTTAAAGGAGAACTATGGGGTCAGGGCTTTTCCCCATAGTTCTCCTTAGGGTAACGGGAGGACACAAACTAGCGTCCTCCCATCACCCTAAGCTCAATATACTGAGACCCCGCAGCCCGAGCGGATCCCGACATCGATGTCGAGATCCGCCCAGCTGCGTGAGTGACAGCTGGCTATGCCTATCTAGAGGCAGATCCAGCTGTACCCGCCCCCTCCCCATCCGTTCCGACAGTCAGCGCTGGCGGATCGGAGCGGGGAGGGGGGAATCCAGCCCCTCCCCTGTCACGGCAGAGACCCGTGACAGGATCGAGAGGTGAGCGAACGCCGGTATCTGTTCACTCACCTACCGATCTACTGAGCCGACCTGTGACAGTCTCATTGTCACAGGTCGGCTAGAACTATGAGGGGAGTGAGAAGCACTCCCCTCATAGTTCTCCTTTTAATGAGGGCGAAAGGGAACCGTACTAACTGTGGCTGTCAGTGACAGCACGGTCTTAGAGATAGGAACGTGCACAGCTGTGCGCTTCTGTTTCTAAATTAGAAGGTAGTTTAACATTGTCATCCAACATGGAGTTGTGCCTGAGAACATTTATCTACAGACCGTGGCGTCTTACAGTACACCTGTCACTGTAGGGCAGAGATCACTAAAGTCCAGATATGGACCAAGTAATGGTTCTGTCTGGATGGCGATCGCACACCTGCTCTGGGTTATATCTGACTGGCTCCAAGGATTCCAAGGCCAACATATCCACTGACAGACATCCATAACCCAGCGAAGGTTTCCTCCTTCTCTACATTCACTGGTTGTTAGGACCGCCAGCATCCTAGCAACCAATAACATCAAGTGCCTCCTCCCCTGCAGTCATTGATTGCTAGGACCGCCAGCTTCCTAAGAATGAATGAAGTCACATGCAGGGCCGGATTTCCCACAAGGCCAACCAAGGCCAGGCCTTGGGGCAGCAGGGAGTAGACGTCCGGGACATGCAGTTCCGGCGCCGGGTGGGGTAGCTGTTTTCTACATTTAGCCCTGCTTTGGGCAAGCAGAGCTAAATGTACAGCCGCTTGTTGAAGACAATCGGGGATGATGAGATCATTTGTATGCAGCCTGCAGGTCTGCCATTCTCCATGGAGGGGTTGGTGGGTAAGGGTTGCGCATTGAGGAACCTGGCCTTGGGGCAGCAGAGAGAGTAAATCCCGCCCTGATCACATGCGCGCACCACCCCAGCATCTCCGAATAGAAAAGTAACTTCTTCCACCCAGACCTGCAGCCATCTTCATCCACCAGCTCCCGCCCTCTGCCTGATGAAGAAAGGTCTGGTGGTACTCTATTGGGGACAACCAATGTAAGGGAGCACACTTATTAGTTATACCCATCAGTGTGCCCACTTACATTAGATGTCCCTAGCAGAGTACCCCAATAAATTAATTGCCTTCAACAGAGTGGCCCCATTAGTTCCTGATGTAAGAGGGCCCTCTGATGGGGACACCTAATGTAAGGGGGCACTCTGATGGGGTCACGCAATGTAAGGGGCACTCTGATGGGGACACCTAATGGAAGTGGGCACTCTGATGGGGTCACGCAATGTATGGGGCACTCTGATGGGGACATCTAATGTAAGGGGGCACTCTGATGGGAACACCTAATGTAAGGGGACACTCTGATGGGGACACCTAATGTAAGGGGGCACTCTGATGGGAACACCTAATGTAAGGGGGCACTCTGATGTACACCCAATGTAAGTGGGCACTTTGATGGGTACACCCAATGTAAGTGGGCACTTTGATGGGTACACCTAATGTAAGGGGGCACTCTGATGGGGACATCTAACGTAAGGAGGTACGATGATGGGATGGGAATACCTAATGTAAGGGGGCATTCTGATGGACAATCAATGTAAATGGGCACTCTGATGGGTACACCCAATGTAAGTGGGCACTCTGATGGGGGCATCTAACGTAAGGAGGTGCGATGATGGGGACACCTAATGTAAGGGGCACTCTGATGGGGACATCTAATGTAAGGAGGTAGTCTGTTGGGAACATCTAATGTAAGGGGCACTCTGATGGAGTCAAAGCACAAGCATGAAATTCAGACCTTTGCTGGAAGAACATTTTACTGACCAGACCTTCTTGAGTTTGATATGCCTTCTACAGATGCTTGTTGCTTGGCTATGTTTTGCTTTATTTCTCACAGACCCTGAATAAGTATGTAGCAAAGTCAGATTCGTTATGCCAGTTTCAGCTCGGTAGATCAGAAAGAGCTGAGGCATCGATATGTCAGCCATGTCAACCAGCCAATCAGCATTTTCTGAATGAGGGGTCCACATTGGCAGCCTCCATATCTCTCCGAAAAGGTTGGCTACCCAAATGGCTGGTCCTTCCACAGAACTTCAAACGTTTTAAGACGAGAGAAGTTTGAAACTTTCCATGCTGGGTTTACTCTCAGAGGAAGAATGTGAAATATCCACCAAAGTCTGACACATTCTGTGATCTCATTCATTGTTTGTGTGTAAAATAAAAAGCATTAACTGATCTGATATTCAAGCCAGTTCTGGAAAGTGTGCCCTGTCAGGAACTAAACAAATGAAAACAAAACATTAAAAGAAAAACATTTTCCCGTCAATGGTCAGCCCACCTTTTGTAACGTGGGGAAATGAGGTGGAGAAAACACACCGGCCGGCCATTGGTCCGTATGCTGTGTTGGAACACATTGTTAGTGGGTCAAGTGGGGACTTCCTCAGTACTGAAGTGTTCCCATTCGTCGAAGTAACAGAGACTTCTCACTTGTGTAAACTCCGTGTATGTCACTCCCCGGGCACTGCCTGCACTTGTAGCTTAGAGGAAAAATTAAAAAATGTTCAATGCATGGCAACAAATAAAGAAAAGAGAAGAATAAAATTATAAATTGTTAAGGTACATTAATATTGAGGGACTGCATCAAAGCACAAATGTGCACCAACATACTGAATGTGATTCCTGAACCTATACTATATGGTTGGTGGGCTCTTGACCATCACACCTATATGAGCTTGGACATCACATTCCAAAAGCCATGGCCACCCATCGAGTTGGCCACCACTTGGCTATAGCAGCCTCCAATCTTTCCACAAGAGTCAGGGCCGGATTTCCCACAAGGCCAACCGAGGCCCAGCCTTGGGGCAGCAGGGAGTAGAGGGGCGGCAGGAAGTAGAGGAGCGGCAGGAAGTAGTGGGGCGGCAGGGGTGTGGAATTCCTATCTCCCGATGCCTAGGACATGCAGTGCCGGGCGCCGGGTGGGTATTCTACATTTAGCCCTGCTTTGGGCAAGCAGGAGTAAATATACAGCGGGGAAGCAGCCGGGTTGTTTTGTACAAGTGATCTCAGTGTTGTCGCCGAGATCACTTGTATGCAGCCTGCAGGTCTGCCATTCTCCATGGGGGGCGGATTGGCGGGTAGGGGGGTGCATTGGGGAACCTGGCCTTGGGGCAGCAGAGAGAGTAAATCCAGCCCTGACAAGAGTGCGTCTGTGGGAATTTGTGTCCATTGAGCGAAAAGAGCATTTGTGAAGTCAGGTACTGATGTTGGATGCAGGGCCGGCCTTAGGGGTGTGCGAGCAGTGCGGCCGCACAGGGCGCCATGGCAACAAGGGCGCCGTGCGGCCGACACAGCAGGTGATAAATGGGTGTGGTTACTGAGGGTGTGGCCACTGAGGGGTGTGGTCACTGAGGGGCGCTGTAAAGCTTTCTCGCGCCTAAAGGCCTAAGGCCGGCCCTGGTTGGATGAGCACATCTAGATCACAATCGGCACTCCAATTCATCCCAAAGGTGTTCAGTAGGGTTGAGGTCAGGGCTTCATGCAGGCCACTCCTCCACCCCAAATTGGTCAAACCATTTCTTTATGAAGCTGGCTTTGTGCAGAGATAAGAAAAGGACCTTCCCCAAAATGTTCTTACAAGGCTATGAAGCCCACATCTTTCTATGCCGTCCATGTATTCTGTAACATTCACAGTAAGTAACTCATTTAGAACATCGTGTCCAGTTATGAAGACCTTGATATTGATAAAATACTGTAGAAAAAGTCCAGAGATGGCCAACAAAAATGGTGAAAGGTCTAATAGAACATATCAGGAGAGACTGCAGGAAGTTATTATGTACAGTTTGGGGGAAAGAAGGACATGCTTGGGATAAACATAGAGAAAAAAAACTCTGAGACAAAAAGGTTACAAAAATAAAGTTGGACTCGATGGACCAGCCTAAACAGAATGCTATGCCCCCAATTACCCAATGTTGATCCAGGAAGGCTAAAAAACCCCTATAACGCACGGTTCAATTTGCTCCAAAGCGGGAAAAAATTCCTTCCTGATCCCGTAAGGCAATCGGATATTCCCTGGATCAGCAATCTCTGATGCTTTAATATACCTATAAGAACCCAATATCCAGTAATATTCTCTGCATTTAGAAATACGTCCAGATTTTTTCAAAAACAATTAACTGAGCTAGCTAGAACTTTAGGAAAAGTACAGCAAGTCCACTTGCCTTGAATTATTCTTGACAGATACGCTGTATTTGCTTAATGGAGAACTATGGGGTCAGTGCTTTTCCCCACAGTTCTCCTAAGGGTAACAGGGGGACACAAACTAGCGTCCTCCTGTCACCAAAAGTTCAGTATACCGCGAGCTGTATACTGAAACGCCGCATCCAGGACGGATCCCGACATTACTGTCTGGATCCACCCCAAATGTAGAAAACAACCACCCTATGAAAGAACATAGAACGGTTGCAAACACTACCCAGTGCGCTAACCAAAGAAGTTACTTCAGACCATTGTTAGAGAAAAATATAAAAATACTTTATTAAAGGAGAACTATGGGGTTAGGGCTTTTCCCCATAGTTCTCCTTAGGGTAACGGGAGGACACAAACTAGCGTCCTCCCGTCACCCTAAGCTCAGTATATAGGGAGCTACAGCTCACTATATACTGAGACGCCGCAGAGGATCCCGACATCGATGTCGAGATCCGCCCAGCTGCGTGAGTGACAGCTGGCTCTGCCTATCTAGAGGCAGAGCCAGCTGTACCCGCCCCCTCCCCCGTCCGTTCCGCCAGTCAGTGCTGGAGGACCGGACAGGGGAGGGGGGGAATCCCGGGGAGGGGGATTCATCCCTGCAGGGAGACGTGAGTGACAGTCACGGCTCTCTGCAGGGACAGGATCGAGAAGTGAGCGAGCAACGGTATGTGTTCGCTCACTTCCCGATCTACTGAGCCGACCTTTGACAGTTTCATTGTCACAGGTCGGCTAGAACTATGAGGATCAGTGATTTTCACTCGCCTCATAGTTCTCCTTTAAGTGAAGTAGAGAAAACTGTAGTCACCAAGCTGGCAGGTGTTTTTCGGATATCAAGACTGGCTGAGCACAATTATAAATCGTTTGGTAGGTAAAACTTTACAACTTTGAAACTTTTAATGAGTTTTCTTGGAGTTCGGTTTTGATTCCTGACTTTAGGAGAGCTGTAAGGTTTCTGGACAACAGTTGCCGGATTTGATTGGTTCCTCAGTTCTCATTGCTGGCGGTGTTGTTGATGCTTTACTAGAGACCCGATCCAATGTGTTTTCCCTCTGATCATCATTCAGGATATCACTGATGCTGATACTCTATGGTTTCCCGCCTTCTTTTACAATTATGAGCGTCGCACAATCATCTTGATGAGTACAAGGGAAGGGGCGAGGTCAGAGATTAAAAAACAGTCGTGGAATAGGAAAGAGCCATGAGCGCCCAGGAGCAATCAATCATATGATGTAACACTCCGACTAATTCCAACCCTTCAACACTGGAACAATGGTTATTAATTGCTCTCAGTGAAAATCCAGAATTCTCCAAATATTTGGGGAGGACGAGTGGGTAAACAAAGGACAAAAATTGTTCTGAAGCTGTTGTAATGGGCACGGCCCTTTTTCTGTGCAGCAAGCTTCTATCAGTGTTCCCCATTGTAACTTATTATAGGTGTACAGAAGTTATTCTACATTATCTCTAGACCCTTGGTTCTCAACTGGAGGTCGTGACCCAAAAGTGGGTCGTGACCCCGTGTTTAGTGGGTCGCCGCATGTCTTCCACTTTTGTAGGTGAGAGGCTCCTCTGCTTCCCCCTGGCGCAGCACTGTCAGTTTTCATGCCAGGCGGCCATTCAAAATATGCTGCCCGGCGCCGAGTGTCAGATTGAGGTTGGATGAGATGGGGCTATGGCTGCGAAGGAGCTCCATCCATACGTGCATTTCTTTACTGCTCACTCACGTGTCCTGTAGAGGTGCCTGGACCGGGGTGACATCACATTCTGGCTCCTGTCACCTCTTCAGGGCGTGCGAGGGAGCTGTACAAGCAATGCACATATGGATGGAGCTCCATCACAGTTCAGCAGCCCACACTGGACCCTAGGCTGAGGATCCACTCCAGTTCTTGTAAAGTAGTGAGAGTGGGTGGTGTTTTTGAGGGCCCGTTCACACTAGTACAGTGCGTTTAATCGCATCTACCATGCATTCTGGTGTGGGAGGTGTGTTGGGTTGCCATTCATTTGAATGGTACCCCAAACACACCTGCCACCCACAGCTTGTATGCCCGCACTGTAACGCGCAGTACCCTAATTTTGTGCATTGCATTGCAGTGCGACTTGGGTATCGACGTAATGACCAAGGACAAATGTGGGTCCTGAAGTTACACTGGTTGGGTACCCCTGATCTAGACCCAACTCTGGCCATCTCTTCTCATGTCTAATAAGGACTATGGTTCTGATCATATCTTATTTTCTATAGCCTTGAGGAAGAGGGGTTTCGGAGTCCCCTGAAACACGCTGACTTTTTTTTTTTATATAGAGATTGAAAGTTTGTTTAGTACTCTAGACTAATATACAAATATACAGTCCTATGCAATATGGCTTTATTCCAACTGGAATGTAACTCCATTGTCTAAGCGTGCAATTATATAGCTATGTATCAGAACCCCATCAGGATGATACTACTCATTACCCCAAACACCTGAATCCTTCATTTTGTTCACAGGGCTGAGTAGGCTAGGAGGAGCAAAGCAGTTTTTTTGGTGCCAAAATACACAAAAAATGTGCTCAAACACTTGGTCTCCTGTTGAAGACTATGAAGCCAAAAAGGCACAAATCTGCCCCCCAAAAAAGCTCAGGTACCTTTTTATGGTACAGCAGGCACCAATGACTATAATGGGAATCTTCACATTGAGCGTTGTCACGCTTCGGGAAATGTGTGACAAACTCTTGACTGATGGATTCGTCAATTTTCTGTCCCTCCGTTAAAAAACCCCAATAAACACACTGACTGCGCGGCGTGGATTTTAACGGCCACAGCAGCCCTTTTATTAAACAAACCACTTTAACAATAACCAAAGTAATAAACCAAATAATATACAAAAATAATACTTTAAACAAGGCTTGACCTGAGAAGGGGTCTTTGGGTGCCCGCCAGCCCAAAAAGGCCTCTCCTAACACTCCACCCATGTCCCCAGCCGCACCACAACCAGCTCGAGGACACTTACTCCTTCTGAGTTCCCAAGGGGCCAGGCTCCCGCCCCCTACAATTCCGGACACCAACAGGGGGAAGCACCCATACCAGCTGAGGGCCCCCCATTTTTGTAATAAACTCCGATTTTGTAGTTCCCCAAAGACCCCCTAACCCGCCAAGCTGCCGTGACAAAAGAAACCCCCCCCAACCCCCATAACCACCAAATTCAGGGAGGGAGGGTGGGACAACCTGCTTCCTTCGTCGATTTCCAGAAAGAGGACGTCCCTCAGCCCTCGCAGTCCCTTCCCATGCGGCTCCTCCCGGACACCTGACTCCCACATCCAATCAGGAAAGAGCAGCTATTCCTATTTTATTTTTAACCCTTTCTCCCGGGACTATTCCTCCCCCCAGTCATGTAGCCCCTCCGCTTAGTCTCTCCGTGTCTGTCTTGAGGTGTGAATGAGGGTTAAAACTCTTGTTAAAGTGCATGTCCAGCTGAAATTCAGTTGATAAAAATCATCATGCAGACCCAGGCTAAGGCAAGGCTTTACAGCTGACACATTTTGCCAATTGGCATTCGACCATATATGATCCACTTACAAACTTCATAAAAAATATCTTACAACCTTACTGAGGAAAACTCTTTAATTTATCATAAGCAACCGGTTTAAGGGCAGGTTCACACCATTTTCCGGACCAGATCTGGTCTGGAAAATGGTGTGAGCCTGCCCGCAGTTCCTGTGCATTCCAGACCAGACAAAATGAGACCCGCAGTATATTTCTGCGCTGGTGTGAACAGAGGCCAGAAATTGCATAGGGATACATTATGATGCATTTTGGGTCCAGAAACAATCTGGTCTGGAGATGATCTGGATCTGGTGTGAATGGGCCCTAAAAAAAAAAGTCTCCTCGTCTGCAACAATGTCACACTAGAAAATGTAAAATGTTTCAATGGATTGTAGTATGTCGCCGATATTAAAAACATTTTTTCCCACATGACAGAACACCGGCTATGTCCTACATTTTGCCCGGTCAATGTACTTTTCTTTGCCAGTTCTGTTATTTGCTCCCATGAATCTTTTGTTTTGATTGTTTTATGAATTATTTTACTTAGCTGCTAATGAACTGTACTTTCCGCATGAATACCTCTTTTCAGAGGCAACCGAGGCGTGTGTGAACAGTTCAGAAAGATGGCCGTCCTAAGGGACAGCGCCGCCACAATGAGGACGATCAGAGAGTTATTTGCAATTTTCAGACGCTTGCGTGTGTTGGGAATTATACAATATAGTTGTTACACATAAAAATATATGGCGGGGGTTGTTTACATTGTTGAGCTATAACGGTTTATTGGAGACCACCATTAAGCTACAGTGAATCAAGCCATGGCTGAGTCTTCTTCTTAAAGTAGTAAAATGCAAGGTCTGCTTATAATATCCGGGGCCCCTCTTCTGCCAGATCCTGCCTTGGGAGTACAATGCATATCCCGCGAGAAGACGCTCTTGTGTTGGATTGAAGTGTCTACAATTGTGCCGGGATCCGCCCAGCTGCGTGAGTGACAGCTGGCTCTGCCTATCTAGAGGCAGAGCCAGCTGTACCCGCCCTCTCCCCCGTCCGTTCCACCAGTCAGCGCTGGAGGATCAGACAGGGGAGGGGGGAATCCAGTCCCTCCCCTGTCACGGCTCTCTGCTGGCACAGGATCGAGAAGTGAGCGAGCGCCGGTATGTGTTCGCTCACCTCCCGATCTACTGAGCCAACGTGTGACGGTTTCATTGTCACAGGTCAGCTAGAACTATGAGGTGAGTGAAAATCACTCACCTCATAGTTCTCCTTTAAGTTCTATTTAGTGGATCACTCCCTCGGCTGACTGTTGGAACGTCTTGCACAGCCTCACAATGAAACACAAGCACACAGTCTGATATGCATGCTGCACATGGCTTAAAAACAGGAAGGAAGCCGCAGCTTTATTTTCTACCTTGTTCAATACAACAGAGTATACCATAGATATATATAACAGAACTTATAGACACTGACATCTAGTGACCGAAATTGTATACTGCAGGAGTTATTGCTATAACAGCTCTACACTTCCCTTCTATTTTTTATAAATTGTGACCTTATATCTCTATAATAGTACTGCATCATCCCTTCTTCAAATAGATAGTGCATTAAAACCTTCCCCCTTTACTCACCTTCCTATTACTCCTGTGCTCTAATTATAATCAAATTCCTTTATTTTAATTTTATTTAATGATCCCTATCTCACCTTTTCTAGTGTGTATTCTCTCTCACTCCTCTCTGTGTTTTAAGATACCCTACTTTGGGGATCTATTTTATTAATTTATAATTACACCCATTAGTGAATTAGCTCTCCCTCCCACCTTTATTTATCGAACCAAAGCAAACTTGTGTACTCTAACCCTTTACCTTTTTTACATCTCCCCATCTATATTTACCGATCTCCCCCCCCATCTTCCTCCCTCCAACATTCTACCCTCTCTCTCTCAACCTTAACAGATCGAAAGCCATGTCAATTTTAAGTACCAATATGTACTTTCCCTTTTTAACTACCTTTTATAAGGATCGTCTATACCCACCTCAACCAGAAATTGAATCTAATGTGTTAATTTACTTTAATATAGTTCTAGTATTGTTTTGATATAAATTTTATTTTATTTTAATATAGTTTTTATTCTATGTCCAGCTGAGGGGGCTTTCTTCTTCTATATCTCTCTCCTCCCCCCTGTCTGTCTGCCCCTTCCCTCTTTTCTGAGCCCTATATATTTCCCACTTCTCCCAGGTTTTATCATGTTTATCCTTCCTATCCTCATCTCGTGCCCTCAGTTCTTCCATATGTCTTATCTCCTCCATTATATTTCTCCAACTTTCTAGAGAGGGTATTTCTGTGGATTTCCATCTGCGAGACACATCACCTCTCGCCGCTGACAGCATAAATCTTAAGATGCCTTCCTTTGTATTTTTTATCGATCCTGGGATCAGGGATAGTAATGCAATTAAAGGACCACCCTCTATATCTAGTGATTCCATAGAGCTATAGATTTCAAATATCAATTTCCAATATGCCTGTATTCTAGGGCAACTCCACCAGATATGCAAGTAAGTTCCTTCTTCCCTTTCACATCTCCAGCATCTATCTGAGATTTCGGGGTTGATATGTTTTATTCCTTCTGGGCACCTATACCATCTAGACAGTACTTTATAGTTTTTTTCCTGGTAGAACGAGGAGGTAATCGAAGCATGTGATATAATAAAAACTCTTCCACATTCTTTCTCAGTTAGTTCTCTCCCTATGTCCTTTTCCCATCTTTTCATGTATTTTGTATGACCCTTAGCATCTTCCTCCCTCATAAGGCCATATACTGCTGCCAGAACATGATTGATAGGCGTTATCGAGATACATAGTTTTTCAAACAGGGTAAGTGATCTATTCAGAGTATTTTTAGTCCTGAGATATCCTATGAAATCCTTTAACTGCATGGATTCCATCCAGGACTTCCCATTACTCTGACTTCCTGGGCTTAATTCTTTTTTAATTTTCTCTTTACCAGTCTCTACAACCTGCCAAACTTGTATAGGGTTAGAGTTTGCGATATTTAGAAAGGAGGTGACTTGCATCCCTGGTGAAAACTGCGGACTATTCATGATAGGGGTTAATGGTCCAATCCTAGAGGACAAATTGTACTTAATCAAGGACCTATCCCAAATACGTAGGACTGGATATACTAGGAATGGCAAATTTGACCGACTCGGTCTGTGATCAATAGACAGCCACTGGATATTTCTCAAGGGTAAAGGTGAAATATCGTCCTCCAGTTTTATTCCTCCCTTATTTTGACCACTGTGTATCCAATCGAGTATTCTTGATAGTAAAACCGCTTTATGGTACACTGCAAAATCCAGCATTCCTAGTCCTCCTCTTTGCTTTGGTCTCATCAATACTTTCGCACTTACCCGAGGTGTTTTATTAGCCCACACAAATTTAATTGCTGCTCTCTTTAGATTTTTAAAGAAGGAACTCGGCAATAAAATTGGAACTGTCTGAAACCTGTACAGGACCTTGGGTAGGATGTCCATCTTTAGGACATTTATCCTACCCAACCAGGACAGGCGTAGGCAGCTCCATGTAAGAAAGTGAGTAAAGATCTTATCAATCCAGTCACAAGTTGATAGCATATAATGTATTTAGGTCTTTAGGAATATTGATTCCCAAATACAAAATATAACTTGTCTGCCACCTAAATGGGTATCTCTCCCTGATATAAAGTTGGGTTTTGTCCGTTAATGATATATTTATAAACTCTGATTTCGATAAATGTATATGAAAGTTACTTAACTCCCCATATCTCTCTCAAATTCTTTAAGTATATTAGGTATTGATATTTCTGGAGAGGTTATAAATAGGAGTAGGTCATCTGCATATAGAGCCATTTTATGTTCCTGTGTTCGAGAAATCATGCCCTTAATCGAAATGTTTTGTCTAATAGTAGCAGCTAGTTGTTCCATTACCATAACATATAACAGGGGTGAAAAAATCAGGTTCAATTTTTCTACATCCTCCATAGAGAGACCAGGCATACCAGATTTCTTTACATATTCTCTTATTTTGCCTATAAATTTATCTTGGGGCATATCTGCGTATCTGCCTCATATTGAATATAGTGATGCATAAAATTTTCTGAATGTTTCAACTATGGAGGATGGAGAGTAACAGGTATTCCCTCTTCCATCTTTAATTTGATTTATATAAGTATTTGGAGCTCGTGGATGGATCTTCCTGGCCAACAGTCTTCCACACTTATTACCATCCTTATAAAATTGTTTCTTATTATTATTCCTTGCTATCAGTGTCTGTTGGTCCAGAATACTGCAAATGTCTCTTCTCGTGTCTTGTAGTTGAGTCTGATTTTCTGGTTTATTAAAATCCCTTACGTTGAAGGTTATAATGAGACACTAAGAGCGCAAATCCGGAATTATAAATGGTGTGATTTTGAATATATGTGAAAAAGTGGTTTTTAAAAAGTGAAGAACTTACTTGTGGTTTCAGGGATCCGGGCACGGTGGCGATTCTAGCGCTGCAGGGAGTGATGGTTAAAATTTGTTCAATTTCCAGTGGTCTCCAAGTGGCAGAGTAGGGATGAAATAGGGCTTACTTTAGGGGTTGTTTATGGCGGCTGGGAATGGTGTCATCAGTTATAGTGGTGAGCTCAGGGGTCAAGGACTGAGGTAGAAAGCAGGTTGGATGCTATGTGTGCCAAAAGGCTGATGTGAAAAGCTGCCTCTGGTCTTCGTGTGGTATATGTTCTAGATGTGATGGCGTGGAAGTGACAGTCGATTAGGAAGGGGAGTGCACAGGGCTGTGTACAGTGAGCAACGCGTTTCGAGGAGATCCTTTTTTTCAAGCTCGGAGATAGCAGGTGAGGAGATAGAAGACGAGCATCCAACCTGTTTTCTACCTCAGTCCTTGTTATATAGCCTGGATGTATAAAAAAGGACTTTGGCACCATTCCCTGTACCATCTCTCTTTATTGATTTGATAATCATTCCCTCTACGCTGCTTAACCAGTTGACATCCGCGGTGTTAAACCCCCTTCCCATCCAGGCCATTTTTCAGTATTCAGCGCTGCGGTACTTTGACTGACATTTATTCCGTCATGCAGCGCTGTACTGAAATGAATTGTATACCCTTTTTTGGGGATAGATAGAGCTTTCTTTTGGTGGTATTTATTCACCACTGGGGGTTATGACTGAGAACACTAATGCTTTAAGCCCGTGCTCACTCCTGGGCGATTTGTTGTTCATTTCCAGAAGCGGGGCTGCCATGGATCGGAACTAGGGTTGCCACTGCCACCTGTCCAGGATTCACCCGGACAGTCCAGGTTTTGAATGCTGTGTCCGGATTTCATGGCAGCAGAAACCCGGACACAAGATGCCAGGCAGACAGGGGCAACAATAATTAAGACAGGGGCTACAGGCCTCCCACTGAAAATAGTCTCAACTGTGATATTTACATTTGAATGGGCGGTGCTATTGACATATGAATAAGCCACGACTCATTCTCCCCAAAAAAATGAGCCCATGACTGGATATTGAGCTTGTGAAATACATATCTGATGACTTAGAGTGCTCAGTGTCAGGTCATTGTTGAGTGGGACTATACTTACCTATAAGTGTCATCCTTGACTCGGACCCCACCTTTCTTCCCCACATCCAATCACTATCCAGATCCTGCTGCCTTCACCTTCACAATATCTCCAAAATACGCCCCTTCCTCACCAATGAAACCTAAAAATTTCTCACCCACTCCCTTGTTATCTCTCGTCTTGACTATTGCAACTCCCTCCTCATTGGCTTACCTCCACACAGGCTCCTCCCCCTTCAGTCTATCGTGAATGTTGCTGTTAGAGTCATTTACCTAACCAAACGCTCAGTGTCTGCAACCCCCCTCTGCCAATCCCTCCACTGGCTTCCAATAGCCCAAAGGATAAAATTCAAAATATTAACAATCACTTACAAAGCCGTCCACAACTCTGCCCCCGGCTATATCTCCAACCTTGTCTCAAAGTATCTTCCTAACCGTCCCCTACACTCCTCCCAAGACCTCCTGCTTTCCAGCTCCCTCATCAACTCCTCCCATGCTCACCTCCAGGACTTCACTAGAGTCTCTCCCATCCTCTGGAACTCTTTACCCCAACCTGTCCGTCTATCTCCCACACTGACCACTGACTGCCTTTAGGCGATCCCTTAAGACTCATCTCTTCAGGGAAGCCGATCCCACCTCAACCTAACCAATCAACCATCATGTTCTCAGACAATTTATCCCCACACAGCTCCCTCATGTATCACTTCCCCTTCCCTTTTAGATTGTAAGCGCTCAGGGGCAGGGCCCTCCTTACCATCTTGTCTTGAATTGTATTGTGATTATAATGTCTTCCTTTATATTGTAAAGCGCTGCGCAAACTGTTGGCGCTATATAAATCCTGTATAATAATACTGCTTCTTGCTTACGACCTATTGATGTATGCATAAGTAGGTTGGATTGTTGTTGTTGGTTGACCACATTGTCCTCATGCTTTTAAGGTACACAATGGGATATATGCATATTCTTCTCCACCAGTGGTGTATCCATGGTATGGAACATATGGTACATGCCCTCGGCACCACTTGAAGGCGGGGGAGGGTGTCACTCAGTAGGTCAGCAAAAGTTCATCTACCCATAGAGAGAGCTGACTTTTTTTGTCTCTCGCATACACATCTTCCCCCAGCTCTTTATAACCAGGGATGCTTTAGCCAATGGACCGCCTAGCTGCCGGCAACCAGTGACATCACTGGTTGCCAGGAGCTAGGCGGAACGCCAGCCAGGGTGTCCCAGGTAGCAAAGAGCTGGGTGGGGAGATATTATTGGGCCATACACCTCTCTCACCCAGCTGCTAGCAACAAGAGCGGGAGGGGAGATTTGTATGTGGGCGGGAACTTTCGCCTAAAAAATGTTAACGCTTAAAGGAGAACTATGAGGTGAGTGCTTTTCACTCACCTCATAGTTCTAGCCGACCTGTGACAATGAGACTGTCACAGGTCGGCTCAGTAGATCGGGAGGTGAGCGAACACATACCGGCGTTCGCTCACCTCTCGATCCTGTCACAGCTCTCTGCCGTGACAGGGGAGGGGCTGGATTCCCCTCTCCCCGCTCCGATCCGCCAGCGCTGACTGGCGGAACGGACGGGAGAGGGGGCGGGTACAGCTGGCTCTGCCTCTAGATAGGCAGAGCCAGCTGTCACTCACGCAGCTGGGCGGATCCGGACAGACATTGATGTCGGGATCCGCTGCGGCGTCTCAGTATACCGCCAGCTGTAGCTCGCGGTATACTGAGCCTAGGGTGACGGGAGGACGCTAGTTTGTGTCCTCCCGTTACCCTGAACTATGGGGAAAAGCCCTGACCCCATAGTTCTCATTTAAGTCCAACAATAAAGTTTGATACTAAATATTTCAATCATTTCCTTGCATATTATCTTAATTTCAAATCTTATTTCACTGGCAACTCTATATCTGATGGAGCATTGGCCATACACACAAATCCCTGAACTTTGGAAGAGGGGAATGAATTTGGCAAATACACCTGGAAAACTCTTTGGTGCATCGGTTGATCTATTAGTCATCGTTGTCTGTAGCCTATGATCACAAATGGGAATAGGGACAGTGATGCAGAATGCCTACATAACTGCCAACCTCATCCAAAAACTCAGTTTATATATTTTTTTGGTATTGGACTGGCACAAAATCACTTTCTTTGTTCACGTTCAAGAAATAAAAAAGCCATAAACCTCAAATTACTGGCATGGCTAAAGTACCAACCACTGTAGCTTGAAGCCCCCACCGAGGGGCCTGCTCCAAGCATGAAGAAAACTCCAGAAGAATGCAGAGACCGGTTAGTTTCTTAATACTGTGAGATAACAAGAAGAGGAAATGAGGGGCAGGTAGAGTCCTTTATGGGGCAGGAAGGGAGCTGGCTTAAGACCACTCTGAAATGTTTCCAGGTCCGGTAGAACAGTTTAGTAGTAGTAGCAGCTAACAGAAAGAGTCCTTTGGCTGCCCTCCCGACAGCATGGCAGAGGCTCACGCCTTATGAAGTCATGGAAGGAATATGTGATAAAGTTGCTGGAAAATAACGGCTGGTATAAGCAGAGCGCAGCATTTAGGAGTTTACGGTAAGGTACGCGCTGATGTAAGTGGTAAAGAATCCATCAATTTAATGTGGACATACCGGCCTGATCAACAACCATCACAAGTCTATGGAGTGAGACCACTGCCAGGGAAGCCTGAGCAGATGGGTCAGGATATTGCGGTGGCATCACTCTGAAGGTGTCCATCACCAAGATGGCTGCTGGCAGGTAACAGCTCGTAACGTCAGGTAGGCAACAGCGGTGGCCACTCCGGGTGACACCACGCCTCGGGACTCGCCTGGGATATTGATTTACTTTTTTAAGTCTTTGTTTAAGAAGAGTCAAAATATAGCCATTTTATATCCGACATGATACACTGTATTTCCACAGGAAAAAAAAAGGAAATGAACAAGTTTAGATCCAGGCAAACAGCTGAAAGCGGAACTTGCATCCAAAGACAAGGTCTACTGATAAGTATGACCCCCACCCAACCATGTAAAAACATTGCATGAAACCAAATGGAGTAAGAAACACACACCTGAGGTCTAGGGATGAGCTCAGGTTCCAGAAGGAACTCGGTCTGAACCTAAACTCATCTAAACACAGAAGCTACATGGTCTGACCAACCAATCAGCTGAGGGTCAGGACATTCCCTGCCCCAGGGGTGTCCCGAGGCTGGGTGACACCCGGAGCGGTAACCGAGTGTCACCCCGCCGAGACGTCATCGCGCACGCGCGGCAGTATTCTGATAACTGCCGGCGGTCATCTTGGTGATGGACGCCGGCAGAGAGAGGAGGGGACAGTCACCGGGCGGGATAAGGTATGCCGCCGGGTCCCCTCCTCTCTCCTGATACTGTCGGGCGTTCGGTCCATGACCGAGCTCCCGACTTTTCAGAGGGGGGTGACACCAAAATGACTGTGAGTCATTTTGGTGTCACCCCTCCAATGGTGTCACCCTGGTGCGGGCCGCACCCCCCTTGTGACGCCACTGCCCTGCCCCACAGGTGACCATAAACAAAGAGGATGCTTGTGCTGACCTAATTTACCTTCTATGGCCATATTAATTAAATGTGATGTAGCCATATAGGTCAATAATTTCACTGTACCCCACCCCTTTGTTTACATCAAGCTGCGGGTGCGGAATTCCATCTGGGTTCAGAGGAGTTCAGGTTCGGACTGGGTTTGCTCCCAACTTGAGCTCATCCCTATTGAGGAGTAAACAGAAAGCCTGTCTCCAGGGAGAAAACAAAACTCCCCTTTCAGTGGGCCTACCCTTTCACTGCAAGGGTTCAATGCTCATTTAGGTCTAGGGGAGCTGGGTAAAGGACTTTTACTTATCTGATCCCGGCTCCCCCAGCAGTCAACGATCTCCTCATCTACCCTATGCTCCGGCCGTGGACTGTTCCTTGGTGTCCTCGCTTATAATGTGGGGCAATGGGCCCTGTATTGTGCTTGAGGACATCAGCAGGCCTCCAATTGCTGGTCTTGGAGCCTACGGGAGTGGGGATCAGGTAAGTAACAGTCCTTTACACAGGTACCCTGGACCTAAATGAGCATTGCACCCTTGTAATACAGGGGCAGCCTCACCGCAAGGGGAGTTTTTTTGTTTTACATATATTTATATAACAGTTTACTAGTCCTTACCAGTGGCTTCATTCATTTATTCAGGCTAAAAACAACCAAGCAAGTACAGAAAATACCTGCTGATCGTGCCAGAAATCCAGTGTCCTTGTAACTTCCTGTACACCAAACTGAAATCCCAAACAAAGAGATCTGCCACAGTTATCTTCTGTAAACTACACAACCCCTCCTCACTATATAATGGAGATGATGGAAGGAGAAGGTTTACAGTACAGTATGTAGTTCAAATCAGGAGAGCAGCCTAGGGTGACTGACTATGCTGCTCCTCCATAGATTCAGTATGTTGAGTGAGCGTTGTCATCCTAGGACAGGAAGTGTGCTACTGGCAGGCAGGGCAGCCATCAGAAATGTTGTGGCCCCTTACATGGCTTTAGGACGCCCCCCCCCCCGCGCGCTACGCTGATTAACCCTAACTTGTCTCAAAGCCGCTGGAGCGGCAATGCTGGGTCCCTGCGCTGCTAGGGCCAGGCCTCCTCGCCCTTCACCGTCGGCCGATAGTCATGCAAGGGAACCGGGCGGGCCCCCAAGGCTGCCCGGGGCCCCTTATATGAGTATTGGCCGTACCCCCCTGATGGCTGCCCTGCTGGCAG
>NW_017309333.1:39307-42918 GCF_000935625.1 Nanorana parkeri
TCCTATACACAGTGGTATATTAATCACGCAATGACCTTGACATCCACCAAACATTCACTGCTGGTGAAGTTTCCTGATGCATATGTTTTAAATTGCAGTGACTGATTCACCTGCAGTGAACATTTGGTGAATGTCCTATTACTGCTTTATAAATATATACACCGTCAGCGTGTGTACGAATCATCACTCTGGTATGAATGTACATCCCTCTGCCATCAGACTGAGTCAGGAGGACGATGTCAGGACAAGACCCCTGTGCCGTGTGGGCTGTAATACGGGGGCAGTATTATGGGAGGACAATATAACTTGTATTTGGCACAGACACTTGAATACAGGTTCCTCAGCTCAGATTTCCTGCCGTATTGAAGATTCTCTCTTGTTGTATGTACTTTAGATGCAGACTATTTAAATAATCGTTGTCCCCGCCACCCCCATCTCCATATAGTGTGGGTCTAATGCTCATTGAGTTTAAGACAGATGCAGGCAACCTTGGAACTTCAGCTGTAGTAAAACTACATATCCCATCATACCTCTGCCTCCGGGAGTCATGCCTATGGCTGCCAGAGTCTTGCAATGCCTCATAGGACTTGTAGTTTCACCACAGCTGGACGGCCGAGGCTGCCTCTCCTCTCTCCTGACTGTCTCCCTCACTCTCTCCCCTGGCTGTCTCTCCTCACTATCTCTCTCCCCCCCTGGCTGTCTCTCCTCACTCTCTCTCTATCTCTCTCTCTCTCCCCCCTCTCTCTCTCTCTCTCTCTCTCTCCTGTATATTCTCCAAAAAAAAAGAATTGCGCTGGCGCTAGAATATTCAGGTTTCACTTGGAGCATTTCATCTCTGTATTTAGCTGGAGTTCACCTTTAAGTTTTAGTCTCAAATCTTCGAAAAATTAATCAAAGAAATCCACAAAATTCCATTTCAGATTTATGCTACAAAGAACCTCTATATATATGTATATATGAGAGAGTGAGAGAGTGAGAGAGTGAGAGAGTGAGAGAGTGACAATGGACCCGATTTGTGTTTTTATGACTATATTTAAGCATGTCATGCTCCAGGTCGGCTGCCCAAACTTGTGACTTTCGATTGTTTCCAGGCGTGAGGTGGGGGAGGGGGGGCTGTTTATTTTTCCAAATTCCCCAGTTCAATGGGGGCCGCCAGTTGGCCGCTTCTCATCGCCGCCGTTATCAGACATGTACGCGATGTGGAAGAAAACACGTTGAGCCAGAGAGCCGCCACTTCAACCCGTGCCAGAGGAGTCATTGTGCAGGCGACCTATCTGCCAGGTCCCCGAGAATCCACATCCTACAAAACAAGCGTGACGCGTCGGCGCGGATCTCACGGGAACGCGGCCACAAACATCAATGGTTAATTATTGGTACTTCCTCATCCAACCTTCCCTGGCAGCACATAAAGCAAAAGAGCGCAATAAACCAGAGGAAGTGCATTGTTAGACTTTGTCCTGTCCGGCTCGTTGTTTTTGGGTTTTTTTCGGAGGGGCGTTGTCCCACCTTCGCCAATGTCTCCTCCAGTACTGTTCCTGTCGTGCGACTTATTACACTGATAGCGTCCTAAATGCCAAGGCCGCAGCCCGCTTATGAAACCTTTCAAATGCATTTAATCCTTAACTTAAAGTGTAGTTCCACTTGTGAAGTCAAATTAGGATAACAATGACTTGATATGTGTTACTAGGGTAGCCACCTGTCCAGGATTCACCCGGACAGTCTGGTTTTCGAGTCTTCTGTCCGGGTTTCAGGCCAGCTGACACCCAAACACAGGACACTAAGTGCCGATGCACATTTTTTGACAGATACCTGAGGTCCCCAGCAAGCACAGGACCTCAGGCAGTCGCATCTTCCTGTTAGCTGGGCACCTGTAAACAGGCACCAGCCTGCATATTTCCTCCTCCTCCGGGCTCCTTCCTGACAGCACGCTGCCCGCCTCCGGAGCCAAGGTGAGACCCCTTCACTTCCTGCACAGGACTCCTGGAAGCTTGCATAGCCCTCCTGAGACCCCACACAGCCATCTGAGAGCCTGCATACCCCACCTGAGAGTCCCTACAGCCCACCTGACAGTCCCTACAGCCCACCTGACAGTCCGCACAGCCCACCTGACAGTCCGCACAGCCCACCTGACAGTCCGCACAGCCCACCTGAAGTAAGTGTCCTCGAGCTGGTTGTGGTGCGGCTGGGGACATGGGTGGAGTGTTAGGAGAGGCCTTTTTGGGCTGGCGGGCACCCAAAGACCCCTTCTCAGGTCAACCCTTGTTTAAAGTATTATTTTGTATATTATTTGGTTTATTACTTTGGTTATTGTTAAAGTTGTTTGATTTAATAAAAGGGCTGCTGTGGCCGTGAAAATCCATGTCGCGCAGTCAGTGTGTTTATTGGGGTTTTAACAGAGGGACGGAAAATTGACGAATCCATCAGTCATGTGTTGCTGGGATTTGCAGTCCTCTATAGCCGGTCTTCTTACTCCCTCCCCTGGCTGTCTCTCCTCGCTCTCTCCTCTATACTCCAAAAACAAATTGCTGCAGGCAGCGTGAGAGTGTTCGGGTTCTACTTGAAGAAAAGGCGGCAACCCTATTTGTTATATGTTTCTGATTTGCATCATTTAAAGGGCTCATTTACATGGGCGTGAACACATCTATATGGCGTATATGCCCATGCAGAGATCTGCTCCTGGGAGGGACAGGTGCTGCGTGTAATTGCATTCAGCTCCCTGTACATCCCTACGGGAGGACGCCGCTGCACGTGGGCTACATGCACACTGTCTGTGTCCAAGCGCGGGCACTCGGACCCAGTTTTGGGTCTGCATGAAACCGCGTGCTCCCATAGGGAGGTAAAGGCGGCTAAATGAAATTATACGCAGCACCTGTCCCTCCCAGGAGCGGGTCTCTACATGTGCATGCCCGAGTGAAATGACTCCAGAGAAGAACTCCAGGCAAATTTAAAAAAACTTTCTCTTGCAGTTCGGCTAGCTTTTTTTTTTCCTTCTTTTTAAAGGAGAACTATGGGGTTAGGGCTTTTCCCCATAGTTCTCCTTAGGGTAACGGGAGGACACAAACTAGCGTCCTCCCGTCACCCAAAGCTCAGCATACCGCGAGCTACAGCTCACTATATACTGAGACGCCTCAGCCGAGACGGATCCCGACAATTCTGTCTGGATCCGTCCAGCTGTGTGAGTGACAGCTGGATCTGCCTGCCTATCTAGAGGCAGAGCCAGCTGTACCCGCCCCCTCCCCCGTCCGTACTGCCAGTCAGCGCTGGAGGATCGGACAGGGGAGGGAATACCTGCAGGGAGCCGTGAGTGACTGTCATGGCTCTCTGCACGGATAGATCGAGAAGTGAGCGAGCGCCGGTATGTGTTCGCTCACTTCCCGATCTACTGAGCTGACCTGTGACAGTTTTACTGTCACACGTCGGCTCAGATTATGAGGCTGAGTGAAAATCACTCGCCTCATAGTTCTCCTTTAAGCCCGTGGAGCGGGCTCAAAAATGAATCCCCTGTGAACAAAAAAAAAGTGAATTGTGAAATCACAACACTCGTAAAAAAGTGCACAAGGGTGCTTTGGTTCCCCGAAAAGAAGGGGCCACAATTTCCCGACACCCCCCGG
>NW_017309333.1:43895-53615 GCF_000935625.1 Nanorana parkeri
TTAAAGGAGAACTATGGGGTTAGGGCTTTTCCCCATAGTTCTCCTTAGGGTAACGGGAGGACACAAACTAGCGTCCTCCCGTCACCCAAAGCTCAGCATACCGCGAGCTACAGCTCACTATATACTGAGACGCCTCAGCCGAGACGGATCCCGACAATTCTGTCTGGATCCGTCCAGCTGTGTGAGTGACAGCTGGATCTGCCTGCCTATCTAGAGGCAGAGCCAGCTGTACCCGCCCCCTCCCCCGTCCGTACTGCCAGTCAGCGCTGGAGGATCGGACAGGGGAGGGAATACCTGCAGGGAGCCGTGAGTGACTGTCATGGCTCTCTGCACGGATAGATCGAGAAGTGAGCGAGCGCCGGTATGTGTTCGCTCACTTCCCGATCTACTGAGCTGACCTGTGACAGTTTTACTGTCACACGTCGGCTCAGATTATGAGGCTGAGTGAAAATCACTCGCCTCATAGTTCTCCTTTAAGCCCGTGGAGCGGGCTCAAAAATGAATCCCCTGTGAACAAAAAAAAAGTGAATTGTGAAATCACAACACTCGTAAAAAAGTGCACAAGGGTGCTTTGGTTCCCCGAAAAGAAGGGGCCACAATTTCCCGACACCCCCCCCCCCCCCCCGGGAAGGGGCAAGAACAACTTAGGTCCACCTACCCGAAGGCCGGCGGCCCCGATCCTCCGGGACCTGCCGAAACAGGTCCCACGAGTACTAGGTTGGGGGGCTCTCCCGAAGAGAGAACCACCCAGGTGGGAGAAGATAGAGGGCCCCTTAAAGGAGAACTATGAGGTGAGTGCTTTTCACCCACCTCATAGTTCTAACCGACCTGTGACAATGAGACTGTCACAGGTCGGCTCAGTAGATCGGGAAGTGAGCGAACACATACCGGCGTTCGCTCACCTCTCGATCCTGTCACGGCTCTCTGCCGTGACAGGGGAGGGGCTGGATTCCCCCCTCCCCGCTCCGATCCGCCAGCGCTGACTGGTGGAACGGACGGGGAGGGGGCGGGTACATCGATGTCGGGATCCGCTCCGGCTGCGGCGTCTCAGTATACTGAGCTTAGGGTGACGGGAGGACGCTAGTTTGTGTCCTCCCGTTACCCTAAGGAGAACTATGGGGAAAAGCCCTGACCCCATAGTTCTCCTTTAAGGGTCACAGAATCTCCTCCTTAACATCAGGAAGGGCCCCCGAAGGTACCCGCAACCTCCGCTATCTGTGGGTCAAATTCCAATCAAAAAAGCGTGCCAATCGTGCATATAGTGCATGAATAAATCTAAAGTGCCAGTGCACCACACTGACAGGCCTTAAAGGCCGGAGTGCAAAAATATTGCCCCGGACTAGCCATAAGGCCTGTCCAAGAGGCGTTTGTGCAGAAACTGCATGGAGTGTCGTGACCTTGTGTCAGGGAATCAGTGTTGGGGTCCCACACCCAATGTGATTCCCTGGCACCCCTGGGACGCCGCTCCCAGGGGGCACAGCCCCACGGGCCTCTGCCGCTCCCGAACCCTCCCGCCAGACAAATGCAGCCCCATCCCCACCAGAAGGCATTAGCACCAGAGGGATTCCCACCTACCTACAATTGGGGACAAGTCCAGCAGGACACACCGGACCAGAATCAAACCCAGGAGGAAAGGGAACCCCTCCAGCACCCACCTATCACATCAGGGAATACTAAGCATCTCTCCAAACCGGAAGGATCGTTGCCTTTCTCCCCCAAAAACTGATAAGAACAGATACTACACTCGATCTTAGCCAAAAGGCCGAGAACTGCGGCTAGCTTCCACCTTATTCATTTTTCTCCAGGGTAGAGAGGGGAGCACTGACTGCCGCGGGACCAAGGATCAGGTGGGTATATGTGCTTTATTCCATCCCCTAGAGCAGGGCAGGGCAACTTTGTCCCTCCAACTATGCTTTAGCTACAAATACCATCACCCATCTGGCTGTCAGGTCTTGCAATGCCTCATGGGACTTGTAGTTCCACAACAGCTGGAGGGTTGGAGTTGCCCATCCCTGCTCTAGGGGAAGGAATAATTCAGATATAATCACCTAATCTTCGATCCCGCACTGGTCAGTACCAGGCAGGACCTAAGCTAGAAGGGAACTGGGGGGGTGCTTGTGCCCTGGGCGCTGCTTTAGGAAGGCGCCACCAGGTGTGTGGATGGAGAACTGTGAGCCTTTGCGGGGGGGCAACTGTGAGCCTTTGCCCCCCGGTGACAGAATATCTTGCTTTGCAATTGTGTTCTCCTCTCTTCCCCTCCACACTGGCTGTATAAGACGTGATGACGCCAGCGTTCCTTGGAGCCCGGGGGAGAAAAGGCTGCAGGTACCGCTCTTGCAGCCCAGGGGGATCGAGGATCAGGTGACTATATCTGCTTCCTTCCACCCCCTTTGGAAAAATGGGAAATTAACCCTTGCAGCGCAGTGGTGATTTTTTAACATTCCCGGAAATCTTCTTTCCAAAAAAACATATGTTGCTCCTTGCACAAAACATGCTCAAAACTGAAAGAAAGGTTGTTCTCTGTGCTGAATTTCACTCTGGGGTGCAAGGTTGGTGGTGGTGGTGGTGGTGGTGGATGTTAACATAATTAACCCTGTGTCTACTGTGCTTGCAGATATTATTCAGTAGATTTGGACTACTGTCTGTCCTAAGAAAAGGGTTAAAGATCTAGAAGCATTGTATCTTAATGACAGGAAGCACAGTCTGTCCCCGGGTCTTTCTATGGGGACGGTCAGATATCTAAAAGTTATGAAAAATTACAATGAGAGAGAGAGAGGGGGGAGAGAGAGAGAGAGAGAGAGAGAGATGGATGGATAGAGAGAGAGAGAGAGATGGATAGAGAGAGAGAGAGGGGGATAGATAGAAGATAGTTATAAGAAGCGTACACTACACCCAAGAAAGTCTTCATGTAAATTGTCAGAATGTGAATCACACCAATGAAGGGCCTGATTCCTGAACAAAGGGTTGAGAATTTCAGGTGGGTACAAATAAACTCCAACATTATTGATAAATATAGACCTGCGGGCACTTACTGGTTTTGCTGCAATAGGCGCCGTCAATCCAGAGCTGTCCGAGGCAGTAATCCTGGTCATCAGTCCTCCAGCTCTCCTCCAATGGCCAGTGTCATCCAACCCACTTCCTCTGTGCTACTGCACATATGCTCACATGTCCTTACTTGCGCACCATTTAGCACCGCGGAATACCCAGAATTGGGGAAACTTTTGCCACAAAAAAAAAAAAATAGGCCATTAAAAGATAAAATTAAAAAAGCAGCTTTTGCTGCAATACTCACCTTCAGCCCAGAGCTGACCCACCAAACGTCTTTTCCACCACTAGATGTACTCAGTCTTCCAAATGGAATGACATCTGGTATCTTTCAGCCCACTTTTCATGGTCCCTGGCTGTCATGCACTCCTCCTCCCAACCTGGTAACTGCAAGGTGAAGAGAGAAGCAGCACAGTGACCAGTTCATATCTCTATCACTCTGCTCTCTCCTCCCATCAACTTGTGCCTTGTTAGACAACGGATTGGCTCCTTATGCTGCTTCTTCACCCCTCCCCTCCCCCCCATTCTGAGCTCTGCTATACAGGGACTGCTAGAGGCTGATACCAAGAGACAATAAGGTATGTACTATGCATTGCATGCATTAAAAAAATGCAGTTAATTTCTACCTGCTTCTGTTCTATGGGATGCTGACAAACTTGGGAAGCTTGCATAGAGCTTGTTGCCACAGATGGCTTGGTATATATAAAATATTCTATGCTCTATTACATATCGTTTTTATACCTGATAATAATAATAATAATAATAATGCTTTATAAATTGTATAACTGAACCTAATAAATACATAAAATGTATAAAAAACCCACCAGATGCGGGCTGGTCTGGGGTGTGTGTGTAAATGACGGTATTATCAGCTGTAGGGGCCCCGCAGATATCAGCCGTGGGAGAGCACACAGGTGGTATATGGAAGTGTATCATAACTTGTCATTTTAAGGAGACGTCCACCCGGCTGGAATGAGAATATTTCATGTGAGCGGCGGCTGTTGTGTAAACACGTGGAAGGTGTTCCGGAGCAGCCGCCTATTTATGAAGGATTCCAGACGCCGCTATCTAAATCCCAAAGACCCCGAGGTGCGGGAGATGATCGCCTTCAAAATCTTCAGGTTTGATGGATGAGAAATATTTGTGCCTTTGAACATTCTCAGATGGGGAGCCGTAGAATTATCATGTGGGCTGTACGCAGATAAACTATATTGCCAAAAGTATTGGGCCCCTCCCCCTCCAAATCATTGGATTCAGGTGTTTTCCGTGACATTTCCTTGCTACTAAATACTCAGCGGTCACCTGTTACTGGTATTATAACAAAGTGGAAGCAACTGGGAACAACAGCAACTCAGCCAGGATGTGGGAGGCCACCTAAAATGGCAGAGCGGGGTCAGCGCATGCTGAAGCGCACAGTGCGCAGAAGTCGCCAGCTGTCTGCAGAGACAATAGCTACAGACCTCCAAACTTCGTGTGGCCTTCAGATTGGCACAACAACAGTGCGTAGAGATCTCCATGGAATGGGGGCCGAGCAGCACAGCACAGAGGTGGGATATAACACTAAGCTGTCACTTATATGCATACAGTTCTGTGCTGGGGGAGCGCTCACTCGGCACCCCCCAGCACCCACAGCTTCTGGTCACTGCTTAGGATTGGCCGGTAGGATGGGCTCCCAATCACATGACCACTGTGACAGCCAATCAGAGTGATCACATGACTGGGATCCCACCTACTGGCCTTTGGTGTAAAGAACCCTTTAAAGCAGGGGTAGGCAAACTCCAGCCCCCCAGCTCCCATGAGTCATTGCAACACTCTGACAACCACAGGCATGACTCCCAGACAGAAGCGTGTCTACAACAAATTGAGCCCCTGGCGTCCCGCCCAGCTCCTGGGAACCAGTGACGTCACATGGCCGGCTGTCAGGAGCTTGGCGGAGCACCGGTTAGAGCGCCCCTGGTTGCTAAGAGCCAGGGGATGTGTACAGGAGAGAAAAAAGTCAGCTGTCTTCATGGGTGGTGGAACTTTGGCTCACCCACGGAGAGGCGTCTCCCCCTTCAAGTGTGCCATACCCTGGATACACCACTGCTCCCAGGGGCGGATGCATGATGGGATTTGCAGTTTCACCACAGTTGGAGGGCTGGGAGCCCTGCCTTAAAGATACAGCAGGAGTTGGCAGCAAGGGGTGAAACATTACCTAAAAAACAATTAAACATTAGCGCCTTGTGTCAGCTGGCGCAAAAATGAGTTCTAAAAATGAGGTTTTTTTGACCGGAGTTCTGCTGGTGTACAACCAGCTCCGTTCACACGTATGCATCCGATTACTTATGCGTTTTCAGCACATTTTCGTAGCGCGCCGCTGCGCCTTGTAATGCATTTTCATGCATTTGTTTGTTGTGCCCATTGACATGCAACAGCTGCCGATGTTGTCAGTAGGAGGAGAGCGGTTATGCGCCAATGCCGAAAACGCGCTGAGACGCACATGCATGTATTTTCACGGGGTCCCATTGAAGCCTATGGGGCCAAAAACGCACCTGCGCCTTTATTAAAGTCGCACGGCAGCTCATTCTATAGATGTGAACGGGCTTTATAGAATATAATGGGATTCCTCTCGTCTTGCGATGGAGAGACGTACGACAAATCGCACACGAGTGTGAACGAGAACTTCATGTTCTTTGCTGGCCGCCCCTCCTCCTCCTCCGTTCTGCCTCATCATGTGAGCGCGTGTTTCTTCCCAGGAGCGAAGCTAATTATGTAAGCGTGCATTGAAAACCACTTCCTCGCTCTGAGGGAAAGCAGCGGCTCACAGTCGGGATGCGACATTGTCTGGCCAACAAAAACAAATATATTGCGATTGCTGCTCCATAGGAAGTTTGGTTACAAAGTCCCCGCTGAGAGGGTCCGCCGCTGCTTACACAGCTCGCTCCACAATGGAGTTCACAAAAAGTCAATTAAGGATTCTTATCTACGACGACAGGCCCCCGATAGCCTCCCGACCTTCTCCTTCTAACACATGAACTCCAACGTCCCCAGCCCATGATGGGCCGTAAACGCACAATGAGATCTCTGGGCAACCTGCCACGTTTGACACCAAGGATTCTTTCTTCTTGTTTCAGTGATTTTGTGCGCACAGAAAAGAGTGGTTTCGCTTCAACACGTTATTCAGACATGTCAATTTCTTTCACGTGCCGAATGCAAACCAATGCTTGCGAATGTCACTCAGACTTTGGGTTGCCACCATTTCTTCAAGCGAAACCCGAACACTCTAACGACGCACGGACATCTTTTTAGGAGAATGAGTCGCGGCTTATTCATATGTAAATATCACAGTTGAGACTATTTTCAGGGGGGGGGGGGGGCAGTAGCCCCAATCTTAATCTTGGTTGCCCCTGTCTGCCTGACATCTTGTGTCCGTGTAAAGAATGTAAATATAGACACCCCCAAAATAATATTCTAATAACATGTTAAGATTCTCTTAGGCTGCGTTCACACCTGACCGTTTTGTAGGGCGTTCTACGCTCGACGAACGCTCTACAAAACGGTCAAAAATATCAATTGCATTGTAGTCAATGTCCTCGTTCCCACCTCGCCGTATTTCCGCCCGTCCCTAACGCCCTACAAAACGGCCCATGCCTGAAAAGGTCCCGGGACTACTTTGGGCCGTTTTGTAGGGCGTTTTCCATTGGGATACAGCCAAGTAGCCTTTGGAATCGCGCGACTTTTTTACCGCGAATCGCGGTAAAAAATTGTGTGTGACGGTAGCGCGACAGACGCGCATATTACAATACGCCTAGGTGTGAATGGGGTGTTAGTGAGGACACATTGACACTCTAAGCTAAACTCCTGTTGGTAGAGAGAGGACACATTTACCAGAGCACCTGCTGCACTGTAAGTGGAAAGGGAAACTTAGTTACTTGTTTCTGAGGGAACTTCCTGTCAGTTACACACTTGTTCCTCCATCCTTCTATTGCAGGTAAGGGAGATGATTCTTATAAGCATAACTGGGAATATAATAGATTAAACTGGTCTAGCTAATGTTCCAGTGACAAGTGAAAGTAAATGCAGTGTGATTATAGGACAGGTGGCATCTTCCTTAGTGCAGCTTTGGGGGAGGATGTTCCCAGCAGACAGAACACATGTTGATTCTGCATTTGGATGTTAATCACAATAATTCTGTACTGTACCTGCACAGCTGTTATGCTTTATATACTGTATTATACTGTATTATTGTTTAGTCAGTTACACACTTGTTCCCTGAGTGATGAGTAGGGTTGCCACCTTTTCTTCCAGCGAAACCCGAACACTCTAGCGACGCACGGAACTTTTTTGGGCAGAATGAGTCAGGCCTTATTCATACATAAATAGCGCCGCCCATTCATATCTAAATATCACAGTTGGGACTATTTTTCAAATGGGGGGCCAGTAGCCCCTGTCTTAATTTTGGTTGCCCCTGTCTGCCTGACATAATGTGTCCGGGTTTCAGCTGCCATGAAACCCGGACACAGCATTCAAAACCCGGACTGTCCGGGTGAATCCTGGACAGGTGGCAACCCTAGTGATGAGTGTCCCCCATTCTATTGCAGTTCATATTAAAGCACCCTAATTTCACCCAACCCCGATCGCACTGTGGAGTTTATTTGTCAGAAGTGCAACATCCGTGTTTCTGCTGCCATGAGACCCGGACACAGCATTCAAACCCGGACTGTCCGGGTGAATCCTGGACAGGTGGCAACCCTACTCAGACTGTTGTTATTGGTTAAAATAAAATTGAATAAAAAGCAGTGTGCACTCCCCGTCCCAAATCATACCAGGCCCTTTAGGTCTGGGGATCCGCTCACTCTGCGCTCACTTGGCACCCCCAGCTTCTGGTCACTGCTTAGCCATTAGGATGGACTCTCGATCATGTGACCACTGTGACAACCAATCGGAGTGATCACATGATTGGGAGCCCACCTACTGGTGACTGGCTGTCAGGAGCTTGGCGGAATGCCGACCAGAGCGTCCCTGGTTGCTAAGAGCCAGGGGATGTGTATGGGAGAGGGTTGGGGAGAGAAAAAAGCCAGCTGTCTCCGTTGATGGGGAAACTTTTGCTGAGCCACGGACAGTGGTGTCACAAGGGCCCGGGTGTCACCATTGCAGGGGGTGACACCAAAATGACTGACAGTCATTTTGGTGTCACCCCCCTCTAAAAAGTCAGGCACTCGGAGACCGACAGTGTCAGGAGAGGACCCGCCCCGGCATACCTCATCCCGCCGGGTGAATGCCCCTCCTCTCTTTTGGTGATGGACGCCGGCAGGCATCAATCAGATGGTCGCACATGCGCGATGAGGACACGGCAGGCTGTCTAGAGACTGGGCGACACCCGACCTCGGGACGCCCCTGCCCACGAAGCCCCACCCCCCCTTTCAAGTGTGCCATACCCTGTATACACCCCTGCTCTGTCAGGCCACTGCTCGGATCAAGGGTCTGGTAAGGGATTTTACAGGGGACCCCTTTTTTTTGTGTGTGGAGAGGAGACCCCCTTAAAATGCCTAATAATTCTGAATCATGAGTGGATCCAAGTCTCATAAAACAAAGCAAAATGCAAATGGACCCAAAATGAAACAACATTTTTGGCTGGCTTACATGTCTAATAGAAGCCCGTCACCAGAACGTTCAAAATATAGTGCCAGTCTATTATAAAGAGACCCCGCCAGGCCTTTCATTTCAACGAAGACTTTGTCATAAGATTGTGGGGTGTATTTATAAAAAGTTGAACGCTAAGTTTATAAAGCGCTGAATACTGGAAAATGGCCGGGACAGGAAGGGGGTTCAACCCCCCACCCCCCGGCCAGTCAGCAAGTGGTTAATTAGGATCAGTCTGTAACTTTCCCAGCTGCTGATATGACAGAAGAACAAAAAAAAAATGTTCCCGATGAATGTGCTTCACAGCAAATGCAACATAAATGTCAAATATCTGGACTCCTGCGGGGACCTGACTGCTGAGGACATAAGAAGCAACAACTCGACGCTCGGGAACATTTCCCAAAGTGCGGTTTAGTTGATAATAATAGATATTTTAGCAGGTTAACCTTTCCCGAGTGAGAACGTATCGCACCAAATTCACAGATATTCCTCACAATCTATATGAAAAGGGCAGACAAATACAATGACATTAAAAGGTAACCTTACATACTGTATATATATATATAAAAATGCCAAGTACGGAAAACCTTACTGGCACATAAAACCAAACCACACCAAAGCCTGGTTGGGATGTCTTCCTGACCACTGCCCCTCTATTACCTGTGTACCCCGATGTATGGACCAGAGCAGTGACGGACCTACCGCCGGTGCAGCCTCACCGGGGCCTCTGCCTGGGAGGGCCCAGCACAGTTGCCGGCCGCCGGATAGCACCGGATCGGTATCCAGCGGCCGGCAGGCCCCCAGTCTCTTCGCCGGGAGTGTCGGATACAGACCCCCCACAACCACGGTCCAGAGAGCCCCACTGACCACCAGGTTAGGTAAGTAGGTGACATTTTTAAAATAAAACCCCGGGACATTTATTATTTTATGTTCCTGGGACATTTTTAAATGGGGCTGTTTACTGAGCTAAAACTTTGTCATTACTTAGGCAGGGATCCCAACCTGAAAATAGCAATTTCAGGGAGATGCCCTTCTCATTTCAGGAAGGTGCCC
>NW_017309333.1:53669-57937 GCF_000935625.1 Nanorana parkeri
CACCCTGATATGATGGCAGATAGCACGGGAAGCAATATCTGCAGGGTTTTTTGGGTTTTTTTTTGTATTCTGACAGCTGCTGCCGTCAGAACAATAATAAAAAAAACCACAGAAATGAATGGCTAGAATGCTATTGGCTATTTCACTTTGCAATATCCAATAGCAAGCTGGCTATTTTACCCACCCTCTGCTGCTGTCAATCACTAGAAGAGGACCTGATGGAGAACCTCAGGTCCCCCTCTGCTGATTGACAGAAGCAGTGGGTGGGTGCAATAGCTAGTCTGCAGTTGGCTATTGCAAAGTGAAATAGCCAATAGCAATCTAGCTACTGATAGCGGGAGTCTCGCGGAGCGTCTGGGAGAGTTGGGATGTCTGCTCAGATTAGGTTGTTTTTGCAGAGAGATGTCTATGGGACCCAAACCGCGCGACAACCGCCCGAAAATAGCTCCTGGACGGAAATCGCCTGTTGCGCGACAAACCGCAAAGGTGTGAGCAGCTTCCTTGACTTCAATGCCAATCTGTGTTTTGCGCACGGCCAGACCAGCAGAGCAAGGGCCCATGCATGGCCAGGGAGAGAGAGGACCTCCCAGAAGCGGTCGTCGAGCTGCGACCTCGTGGACACTGGCGGCTCGCAGGTGATTGCGGACGGTGCTCTTTGTGGCTCACCAGGTTTGGGGCCTCTTTTTATAACCTTCAGCTTTTCACGGTTGTCTGCTTATCACCCTCTCCCCACCATCTATTGGGAGGTCCTCTCTGTCCTTGGGCATGCTTGGGCCCTTGCTCTGCTGGTCTGGCCGGGCGCGCACGGATGACTCTCTGGGAGCGATCTCCTCTGTCTCCTGAGGAAGCGCTTGGTGCGCGAAACGCGTTGAGAGAGAATCACCATCCCTGATATAGTAAGAGGCATCTGTATTTGAGAACATGTTATATCAATTCTGTTTGTCATGGCCCATCCAGCCTCACACTATAACTCTGGAATGGTTATTTGGAGATCACTCTGTTTTCTTTTTCTGTTTTGTAATGTCCATGTATCAATTATGTTTTTAAACATCTTTCAACCTTTGTATAATAAAGAATCCTTGTTTTATCATGTGGTAATTTTTGGTCTTTGTCACTTGGTACCTAAAAAGCCCCACCTCTTCTCCTTATTTTTTGACTGGGTTCCATAGACATCTCTATGCATTGAAAACATTGAAAACCACGCGGTTATTGCGCGGAACGGTCACGCGATCGAAAACGCGCGACAAACGTACGAAAACAGCTCGGCATCTGAATGACCTAGGTGTGAACCTAGCCTGAGGCCAATCTGCGATGCCGATCTGCCGTGAAACAGCTGAGATAGTGTTAAAATCAGTGGCTTAACAATCGCCATAGCGACCCAGGCGGCCGCTATGGGGCCCGGGCACAGGGGGGCCAGGTAACCCCCCTGATGCCGTGCGGGCCGCCTGGGTCGCTATGGCTTCAAACGCGCCGCTGTTCAGATCACTGTCAGTGATCTGTGCAGCGCTGCGTTCTTCTCCACAGCCGCTGCAGAGAAAAAGAGAGCCAGCAGCGGCAGGGGAGGAGGAGGCGGAGTCAGCAACAGAGAAGGAGGCGGGGCCGGTGACGGAACAGGAGGCGGGGCCGGCGATGGAGGAGGGAAGACGGAGGAAGAAGAGGCGGACAGGTAAGGAGTGTGACACGGCAAGCGTGTCCCTGATCAGCGGGGAAGACTTTGTATGGGTTCGGCAGCCAAGGCTCCTCTTACCAAGCTCAAGGTTTTCATCTTCAGTGAACCGTCTTTATTGCAGAGAATCACACGAGATGAGTGTCCTCAGATGCTTCATAGAGGCTGCTGTGCGCGAAACATTAAAGAAAGGGGTGCGGGGGACAGCAGGAGGTATGCGGTAAAGGAAAAATCCGGCCACACTCTGTTGCACGCTGCCTTGGTGTAGCAGCAACAAAGTCATTTTAAAGCCGAACCCAAAGTTAAAAAAAAAAAGCCAAAAAATGCAACTCTGTATCCATCAATACCTCAATAAATGTGCAAGTAGTGTAAGTACCCAAACTGAAAAAAATCAGCTATCCCTAGGGTTGCCACCTGTCTAGGATTCACCCGGACAGTCCGGGTTTTGAATGCTGTGTCCGGGTTTCATGGCTGCAGAAACCCGGACACATGATGTCAGACAGACAGGGGCAACAGCCCCTATGGGGTTAAGGCTTTTCCCCATAGTTCTCCTTAGGGTAACGGGAGGACACAAACTAGCATCCTCCCGTTACCCTAAATACCTCAATATACTGAGATGCCGCAGCTGAAGCGGATCCCGACAATTGTGCCGGGATCCGCCCAGCTGCGTGACTGACAGCTGGCTCTGCCTATCTAGAGGCAGAGCCAGCTGTACCCGCCCCCTCCCCCGTCCGTTCCGCCAGTCAGCACTGGCGGATCGGAGCGGGGGGAATCCAGCCCCTCCCCTGTCACGGCAGAGAGCCGTGACAGGATGGAGAGGTGAGCGAACGCCGGTATGTGTTCGCTCACCTCCCGATCTACTGAGCCGACTTGTGATAGTTCTCCTTTAAGATCGGGGCTACTGGCCCTCCACTGAAAACAGTCTCAACTGTGATATTTACATATGAATAAGCCGCGACTCATTCTCCCAAAAAAACGTCAGCGCGTCGCTAGTGTGTTCGGGTTGCACTTGAAGAAAAGGTGGCAACCCTAGCTATCCCCTATACAGCCCAGCAAAGACTGGGAGAGGGAGGAGCATAAGGAGCCAATTAGTTCATGTACTTCTACTCTGCCCCTAACCACAACACCAACCTCATCTCATAATATCACCCAAACTGTTTTTTGCCTTCCTCTCTAGCTCTCTCATTACCTCCTCCCATGCTCGCTTCCCAGACTTCTCCAGAGCCTCTCCCATCCTCTGGAACTCTCTACCCCAATCTGTCTGCTTATCTCTTACTCTGTCCACCTTTAGGCGATCCTTGAAAACTCATCTCTTCAGGGAAGCCTATTCCACCTCCACATGATAACTGTCCTTTTTTCTTCTTCCATAAGCACATACAGTGGTGTCACAAGGGGGGTGCGGCCTGCACCCGGGTGACACCATTGCAGGGGTGACACCAAAATGACTGTCACCCCCTCTAAAAAGTTGGGCACTCGTCATGGACAGAGAGCCTGACAGTGTCAAGAGAGGGGAGGTGACCCGGCGGCATACCTCATCCCGCCGGGTGAAGGTCCCCTCCTCTCTCTGCTGGTGTCCATCACCAAGATGGCCGCCAACAGGCGTCAATCAGATGGGCACGCGCGATGAATGACTTTTACGCTCACGTGCGAGGTCACGTGCACGCGCGATGACGACACGGCGGGGTGTCACCCGGCCTCGGGATGCCCCATGGCACATCCCACACAATTATTACCTTTTGTATCAAGAGCACGACCTTCCTAACTCGTCCTGAAATTGTATTATAACTGCACTGCTTCCTCCAATTTTGTAAAGCGCTGCGCAAACTGTCGGTGCTATATACATCCTGTATAATAATAATGTGATGGCAATGAGCATATTGATAGGAGGACAGAGCAGAGTGAGAGCAGAGATCATCAGTCTGCTGACTCTCCATTCACTGTTCAGCCACATCCTGGAGGCGGGTCTATGACAGCCTGGGCTCAGGAAGTGGGTTGAATGATGCTGGTTGTCATTTAAACTGGAAGACCGAGGACACCTGGTGGCGGAAAAAGATTAGGATTGCAGAAAAAGTGTTTTTTTTTAAAAATCTTTTAATGTGCTATTTTTTTTTTTTAATGCTGTTCTCCGTCCCAGCGGTGTTTTGACCAGAAGTGTAAGGGAAATCCTCTTGTCATCTCGTCCTCTAACCTGGTACGTGATACTGTCCGATGTCTGTACCCTCTCCTGGGCTTCTTGTTACAGATGCGAGGTCTAACAAACCCTAAACTGTGTACAGGCCCGGATTCCCCACAAGGCCACCGAGGCCCGGCCTCGGGGCGGCAGGGCGCAGAGGGGCGGCAGCGGTGTCCTTGTGGGGAAGTTGCCCTCTCTACATTCAGTCTTGCTTTGCACAAGCAGGACTGACTGTAGAGTGAGGTAGACGATTTTTCGTTTACATATGAAATCGGCGATGTCGCCGAGATCACAACAAAGAGAGCCAGTCACCCCCAATTGCTATTACACAGGGGATTGTTTTCTCCCGTGTGATAGCAATAAAGTTAGGTGGAAAAAAAATGTAAATTGATAAAAAATGTAAATAAATAAAAAAAAAATAATAATATG
>NW_017309333.1:57999-69998 GCF_000935625.1 Nanorana parkeri
AAAAAAGTAAATAAGATAAATAAAAATCTAAAAAAAATGAAATTGATAAAAAAATAATGAAATAAATAAAAACTAAAAAAAATAAGAAGAAATAATTAAATAAAAAGTGATAAAAAAGTTTTAAAAAATGAAGAAACCGTAAAAATAATTGGCACTAACCCTCGCCGCCCTGCCATCTGGTTGCCATTCTCCATTGATGGGAAGGGAGGGAGGGTTCCCGGGGGTGGGCGCATCATAGGGCCTGGCCTTGGGGCGGCAGGGAGAGTAAATCCGGCCCTGACTGTGTGCGGAGAATGGTGGTTCATACTGAACAGTGACGCCCTCAATTGCTACAAAATTTGGAAAATTGGTACAAAAGAAAAAAAGGTCAGATTTTATTCTTATGGGGCATTCAGGGAAGGTGACACATTAGTCACAAAGCAGAGAAAGTCAGATGGACTAAATCTCAGGATAAACTAATCTCAGGTTTAGTAACCTGGGGACGCTGATCTGTCATTGCAACTGGGAGGAGCTGTCAGTTGAGAGGCTTTTGGCCGGACGCTCGGCCTGCTTCGGGTTTCACTTCGGCTCAGTCGAGCCAAAGCATATGCCTTCGGCTCGGCTCAGCGCGGCTGAGCCGCTCGGCCAGCTTCAGGAGCTGTGCGGGGTATAGTGAATAGCCCGTACAGCAGCCCTTCGGTTCAACTCAACCAAAGGGCTCCGGCGGCCGAAGCTAGCCGAAGGATCAGCCGAAGCTACGGCTGATCCTTCGGCTAGCTTTGTGAATAACCCTCTAAATGTCACACTTCTCTTAGACCCCATTCACACTGAGCGACATGGCTATTGCGCGTTTTTCCACATTATCGCGTTACATAGCGCGTTTTTTTGGACGGGATTTCGTCGCTGCTACATTGGGCTGTCACCAATCAACAGCGACCTTGATGTGACATCATACTTTCCTTCCATTTTGCAGTGCAAAAGTGACCCTTCTGCTGCGCCATATCTCACGAAAAAAGTAGTGCAATATCGCAAGTAATGCCCGATTTCGCGCGACACCATAGAGTCCATTGGAGCCGAATCGCACGACATCCGCGGGAAAAAAAGGGTCATGTACGAGGGACATGCTTGAGCGACGAGATACAGGCGACATTGAGCTGTGAGATGTGAACAGCTCTATTGAAATGCATTGGACGAGCTACATAGAGCGATATCGGGCGGAAATATTCGTGATTTCGCGGCAGAAATCGCGCGATAAACCGCTCAGTGTGAAAGGGGCCTTATCCAGCCTCTCGCCACTATTCTCCTCTCTTCCCTAATTTAATCATTATGGTTTGCTGTTACTTTTCTGCACTTCTTTTGTACTTTTGATACTTTTCTAATAAAACAAACTGAATAAAAATAAAAAAAAAGTGTCAGTGAAATGAGTGTATCGGGAGTAGATCCCAGTACATCCATCTGGCACACAGCTCACCAATGTTACTCGTTGCCTCTTCCAGAACATCTGGACGGTCTTAGCTGTATTTTTGGGCTGTGTTCCCTGAACATGATTTGCACAGAAAGCACTTGACACATGCTCCACACAGAAGTCACAAAGGCGATGAATGTATAACACGAGGGAAATAACATTTTTCATTTTAGGAACTCCATCCATCCACCGCACCCAACTGGTGGCGGTCGAAGCCAAACTCTTCTTGTTTTGGATATAGAACGGTACGCTTCAGCAGTCACGACCGGCAGATGTTGTTAGCCGTGGATCAAATGTCTTCCTCGGAAAAGTAGTTAATGGTACAACATGGTGACTCGTATAAACTGATTCAAAGGTCTGACGATGGCATATAGGACACGTTGAAGCACCAGATAGTCTACACTAGTTACATAGTTACATAGTATCGGAGGTTGAGTAAAGACACAGGTCCATCAAGATCAACCCATTGTGTATGATGCATGTGATTTTGCATGTGTATGAGTCCATGTGTGATCATGTTCTTAAGTGTACCTGTACTCTATCCCTCAGAAACTTGATTGGTGGGATTTCTGTGCCCAGTAGGGATGAGGTTTGGTTTCACCACTACCAGGGGTTCACAAACGTTAGGAATTGCAATCTTTTGGCTAAAAATGTTGCAGGTTCACCACCAGAAATAAGGAGCAACCTACTTGACTGAGGTAGCATAGATGTCCCTATTCTTTCCCACTATAAGCCCCCAAGATCACCCACCACCCGTCCTTGTAAGTAATAACTAGACCACACTCCAAATTGGTATAAAATGGCCTTGGCAGCCTTTTATTAACAACTTTGATATATAAAACATACTATATAAACAATTATCAGAATTACCTGAACAAAGTTGCAGGTCTTTGAAGGCCACACCTTTGATCTGTTACTTGCGGCAGTACTACAACCTGTTAGGCCCCCAGTCGCAACACACTGCCTCGGGGACAACCACCAACTGACCGCATACACTCCAAATATCAATAGATGCATAGAGGACCCATACCAAGACAGGTCCCCAAACCTTAACCACCAGCACCTATTATTTGATGGCCTCCAAAGACCCCAACCGCATAACTACCCAGACTAACACCAAAAATTCCTTTGGCGGGAGGGAGGGAAGTTCACTTTACCTCAGACAATCTCCAACTGCTGCCGAGAAGACCCTCCTCCTCAGACCACCGTTCAAGCCCCACCTCACCTTTCGACCTGTCCAATCAGGTAAGTGACCATGTCCCCAAGACCGAACCCTCGTTAACCCTTTTAGCTTGTCTCCCCTATACACATTGTCATGGCCTTCCTGTATAAGTACATAGCTTTTGCCACTGGATAGAAGAGTCACCAAAGACAATAATTTAATGGGATGAATTACCAATAGCCCCGTTCTATAAAAAGGTTGGGATCACAACAGACGTATTAGTGGGTTTTGTATCTGTTAGGAAGCACTGACAATTCTGTGTAAGGAGAGATATTGCTTATTTTACATTTTCTGAATTTCAGCATGAGTTCATCTCCCCGTGGCAGTGCCCGGCTTCCTTTTGGTTTTTGTTTGACTTCTTTTTTAGTCCTACAAATGGCCAAAATTGAATAAGTTTCATCTCCCATAAACTTCAGTTAGGTTCACCGCAAAGTTCAAAAACTTCCAGCAACATTCACAGAACCGAACCTAGGCAGATTCACTAATCCCTGTGCTAGGTTTTTGGGCCTGCATAACTACTGTTCCCATTATGAGGGGTTCCCGCCATCTCTGCACTGAGTTCCTGGGTCTGTACACCTGCTGTGTCCATTGTAAGGGTTTTCCACCATCCCTGAGCTGAGTTCCCGGGTCTGTACACCTGCCAGGCCCATTATGAGGTGTTCCCATCATCCCTGTGCTGCGTGCCCTGGTCTGTACACCTGCTGTGCCCGTTATAAGGGATTCCCACCATCCCTATGCTGAAATCCTTGGTCTGCACACCTGCCAGGTCCATTATGAGGGATTCCCACCATCCCCGCAGGATTTGTTTATGGTATGTTATGGAGAATGTAACAGGAGGAGCAGGAACACTGTTAGGGAACCAAGAGACCAGACTGAAGCTTACAGTGCAGGTTTAAAATATAAAAGGAGTTTATTGAAAACATAAAGTGTTTTCCTAATAAACATAAATACAAAAACAATGGAGAAAGTCCTGGAAGTCGTCAGTACCGAGCGAGCTCAGAAGCCACAACGGGTAGTCAGACTCAGACTTCAGTCAACGCCAGACTAAAACCCACCCATAGAGGCATTTTGGTAATCGCATAAGTCCTCCCAAGAGCGACCCCACTGCTTGCATCAGGGTAAGGTGCTGTGATGTTTTTAGGAAGCTATGAAGAGCACCCTGCTGGCTCCTCCCACCATAGTCTAACTAATGCAGCCACCACATCTTAGGACTGGTAAGCTGCAATATATTACATTCTAGGTTTTCAGTTCCGATACACCTTCAGGGATCCTAACCTGAAAAAAGTGATTTCAGGGAAGTGCCCTTCTCATTTCAGGGAGGAGCCCTCTCTCCCCCCCCCCCCTCTGAAATGGTGGCAGATAGCACGGAAAGCAATAGCTTCTTTACTATCTGCTGTTTTTTTTATAGTATTCTGACAGCTGCTGCAGTCAGAATAATAATAATAATAACAGCAAAGGAATGAATAGCTAGATTGCTATTGGCTATTTGAATTTGCAATAGCCAATAGCAGACTAGCTATTGCACCCGCCCTCTGCTGCTGTCAATCAGCAGAGAAAGGACCCGATGGAGAACTTCAGGTCCACCTCTGCTGATTGACAGCAGCAGTGGGCGGGTGCAATAGCTAGTCTGCTATTGGCTATTGCAAATTCAAATAGCCAATAGCAATCCAGCTATTAATTTCTATGCTGTCTTTTTTTCTTTTTTTTACTCTGACGGCGGCTGTTGGCTCCAATATCAGAGTAAAAAAAACAAAAACAGACAGCAGGGAAAGGTTTACTCTGCTGTGTAGAGTAAACCTTTCCCGGGAGAAAATGTTTCTCTCCCGGGCGGCCGGGAGCCGCTTTCTAATAGCGGGAAACTCCCAGAAAGTTTGGGAGAGTTGGGATGTCTGCACTTTGGTGAACGCTGCGTCCATTTATTGCAGGAAAAATAGTGAGCCTGATGGACCATCTGCAGTATCTCTTAGCTGTACTCGGTTCTGATACAAATCCCCAGTGCCGGAACCAGGTCTTTGTCCTCATCTTCTATGTAATTTTTCTGAGATGTCTGAAAAGACATGAGGAGCCGAGATCACAGAACTGCTGATACTATAAAACTGGTCTGGACTCCACAAGGCGCTCCAGGCGCTCTTTGTCCCAAAGAAACCGCTATTGTGTTTACACGTCTGATAATGCAGTGGTCATGTGATCAGAGGCTGGTAGGATTAATGGCAGATGGAGCATCCTGCAGTCCAGAAAAAATATTTCCAGGCACGATATTAACCTTGGCACGCAACTCTTACAGTGCTTTGGCAGGGGGCAATGACACATCTTAAAGGGAACTTGAAACAGGAAAAATATGTGGGCTTCCAGCGATAAATGATGGAAGAACACTGCTAAGTAAAGCTGCCAGCAGTGCTAAACTGAGCACATAGCAGCAGCCCTTTAAAATGAAGAAATAATGCTTTTGGTACCAGTTACTGTCCCCTACCCCGTAGGAGCTGAGTTGATGAGAAGGCTTCCTTTACACCTCCTGTCCAATACCCCTTTGAGCAGGCGATACGGTGTGGCAGGACGAAGAGTGGTATGGGTATCTGTATAGGAAGAGAGTCTGGAAACTGCTGGAGAGCCTTGGACCAGGTCTGTGCAGGGAGGTGGGTCAAAGCTCGAGCTCAGAACTTGCAGGTCTCAGAAGAAGTACCTTGGTTGTGAGGAGCTGGGTCAGCAACAGCCAGGCAGCAGGGGTGCCAATTCCAAAGCAGGAGCGAGGTCAAAGTCCAGGCCAAGGTCAATAATAGAGGGGCATCAGAGGTACCAATTCAGAAGCAGGAGGGAGGTCAAAGTCCAGGCCAAGGTCGATAATAGACAAGCAGCAGGGGTACCAATTCAGAAGGTCAAAGTCCAGGCCAAGGTCAATAACAAATGGGCAGTAGAGGACCTAACCTTAACTAAGCATAGAGGAGGCAAAGTCAACAACTAGTTCAGCAACAGGCAATTTGGATACAGTTGGGAGGTAAGTTGGGTCAAACACAGGATAGAAAACCACAGGTCAGGTCAGGGGTCACTGGAGCGGACAACCACTCAGCAACTCTCTTATGATGTGGTCCCTTTGGCCAAAGCTAGTGCTGGACGTGCACACTCATTCATGCTAATGCACGCGTGCATGAGCACTCGCTTTACCTTGCACCCACGCAAAGAAGATGTGCGCACAGCCATGACCCTATGCAGCGGATCACATATTGTAATATGTACATATGCAGATGGCGCCGTTGACCTTCCTGACAGTTACATACATGACAAAATTAAAGAATTCAGAGCACGTGCATAAGAGGCGCTAGATCTCATTTTAATAATGTCTGAGATTGGGAGTATCCCGTACCCGGTACATTGACTGCAATGTCATATTTATGCATACCCCTTGACTTCCACTGAGTAAGAGGAACAGTAAAGCACAACAACCATGCAGCACTAATGAGAAACTATATTAATGTAGAAGCAGATTTAATGTTAAAGCAAATCTACAGTGAAACAACCCCACCCTCTGCCTTCCTTATCATTTGCAATTCCCAAAAATGCTGGTTTGGAATCTTTCACCATCTGGTCACATGACAGGGTGCCATGACATCCAAGGACAGAGTTCTCACAAATACAGGAAAGCATTCGAGGGGCTCTTTCAGCCGATTAAACATGAAAACAGCAGGGAGGACATGAAGGGAATTCATATTATTTCATTTACAGTTCTACTTCAGGTTGAACCACAGACAGATACATTTAGGAAATACATATACTAGAACTGTTTTACTTGCCAAATTATTTGTTTTTGTTCAAACACACTTAAGATTTACACAGCTCTGCCACGCTGCACAATTCTATCCGGCAGGGCAGGAGACCTTCTCCAATGCAATTCTGTAACATTTACAGGTCCATCTCCCACCCTGTGACTGGACGGTGAAGAAGAAGCAGCAGACTGATGAGCTCATCTCTCTGTCACTCTTCTCTCCTCCTATCAGCACACTTCTTGTTAACACATGAGCACTGCAGCACACCTGGCTGGTTCCTTGTGTTGCTTCTCCCTCTCCCATTCTGGGCTCTGCTGTTCAGGGGACTGCAGGAGGCTGGCTCCAATTCAAATTGCGGTATTTACATTGTTTAAAAAAAAATAAGGTTTATTCACGAAGCAGCCGAGTGAATAACCGAGCTGAAGTGAACTGAGCCGAATGGCATTCGGCTATTCACTTCGGCTCAGTACGGCTGGTTTCAGCTGTACATCGGCTAGAATCAGCCGTACTTCGGCTGAGCTGAAGTGCAGAAGCAGTTTGACTCAGCCGATCCAACATCTGGATCGACTGAGCCGCTCGGCTGCCTTAAAAAAAGAAAGAAAAACAATTGGGGCGGAGCTAGCAGTGACAGCTAGCTCTGTCCAACTGTTTCCTATTGGCCGGCACCTGCTACAGTCTTCTAACAACGGCCAATGACTTAACAACTGGGCGGAGCCGGTCGTGACGTCTCCGCCCAGTGGTTATTGTTTAATGAGAGATCAACATCCCCAGGTCATTTGGGGACGCTGATCTGTCATTAGAACTGGGCGGCTGTCATTTGCGGGGCTTATGGCAGGCCGTTCGCCCTGCTTCGGCTGTCACTTCGGCTCAGTGGAGCCGAAGCATATGCCTTCAGCTCAGCTGAGCTCCTCGGCCGCCTTCAGCTGCTGTACAGGCTATAGTGAATAGCCCGTACAGCAGCCCTTCGGTTGGACTGAACTGAAGGGCTCCGGCGGCCAAAGTGAGCGGAAGGATCAGCCGAAGCTACGACTGGATCCTTCGGCTCTTTTGTGAATAACCCTGTTAATGATGTATCAATGGATTCGGAGCTGCTTTAAAGTGTGTCCTTTCTATCTGCTGGGAGCAATCTTGGCAACATTACATTCTCTCTTGATTTTTAAACATAAGTGGTGAAAACCGGATTCACAACACAACACGGGAGGTTGTTATTTTCAGATACAGTGAAGATGTTAGTTACACAGCAATAAATATTCTGGTGTCTTCAGCCCACAGCTTAGGTGGATGAGGGAGTCACACTGGAGATAAGATATGAAGAAAGAACAAGCAGGAGATAAGATATGGAGAAAGAACATGCAGTCATTACCAGGACAAACAATTAAAGAAACATCTCATTTTTGGAAAAGTGCCTACAGTACATTAGAAGCATTCTTCAAGAAGTACAAGAACCCATAGACAAGGCCACTGAAGATCTATTAAAGCAAAACTCTAGAGAAAAATAATAATAACAATAATAATAATATTAAATATATAATGGTTGTGAGCTGGGGATAGGTAGTGGGTGCTCCCTGGAACAAAGACCATTCTATTGGCTTCTTGGCAAACAGTGGTGCATTTATTGGTGCTATTTCCAAATATATACATTGCTACTGAACAGTACTCCAAATAAAGAAAAGAAAACCTAACCATGTCCTGGCACTAACCTTACAAAACATTCCTAACTGTCAAACTGGTACATTTGCTAAGCCGTCCCTTTGCCCAATTTGATGAACTTTGTAATTTACTTTTTCAACTCCTTCAATCTTTTCAAAGGGACACTGCCACTTGCTCACGAGCACCCTGTCGACGGGTGAGAAAGTGTGGATCTGGACATACAGGTTGTATATTCTTTATTGGGCTGCCTGGTCCTAAGCTAAATGTTCTTTTACAAATTCTGAAATATTTTCAAAGATGCTTTTCTATGGTATTGTCTCTCCTTCCCGAGTCTCTTTGGCCACGTCCAGAAGTCCTTTAGGGTGTCTCCCATAGAGCAATTGACTGAGAAATTTAACTGATGGCATACATCAGGTAAGAAAGTAAATAGTCCCAATTTTTCCCATCCTTAGCAACAACTTTTTTTCAACATACTGTCTAAAGGTTTTGTTAATTCATTCCATTTAGACATCAGTTTGAGGGAGATACACGGAGGTTCGCAGATGCTTCGCCTTAAACAATTTATGCAATTCTTTGGTTACTTGAGACATAAATTGTGTGACTTGGTCTGTACGCTTCTCTTAAGGGACCCCAACTCAACTGAACACCTGGAGCACTCCTTGGCAATATTCAGGATCTGGCGGTAACATAAACCGTAATAACTAGATGCTATCCCTGGGCAAACTTGGGCAGTGAGTCCACAAGGTCCAGGGCAATTCTCTCCATGGGTACTTCAATAATTGGCAAGGGCACTAAGGAGCTACAAAAGTGAGGCTGGGGTGCCAACATTTGAACACTGAACAGAACAATCATTCTCAATGTCTTTTTTTCCCCAATGGCCAGTAAAATTTTCAGTGGTCTTCACAGTAGCCAAATGATGACACAGTAAGTGCCCATGGGCTAGTACCACCTTTCTGTATGGGTTGGGGGCCACCCACTGTTCAGTAACTTCATAATTCTTTCATTTGTTTGATACAAGTCCTCATTGCTAATGAAGTAACGAAAAGATGACCTGATTCAACAGAACTTTTTCCAGAACCTGACTAGGGTAGCGGTTTTTCTCTCCTCCCTACTAAAGTTTTCTTTAAGACTGTTAAGTTTAGAAAAATCATGAGTAACCTCAGTGTCAGCAGAAGGCCGCCCACTATTTTCTGTAGGGGCTTACTCAGACTCCTCCAGTTCCCCGGCCAAAAATAAAGGAAAAACTGTTGCTTCCCAAAAAGAATCCTCCTAATCCAAATATTCTGTGGAAGTCAAGGACTTTGACTCACCCTCTGATTTAGATACTGTAACTAAGCCTGGATGGTCTCATAGTTCCCAAAGTCCCATTGTTAAGATCAGCAAAATCCAGAATAACCTCAATGTCAACAGAAGGCTGCCCACTCTCTTGTAGGGACTTTCTCAGACTCCTCTAGTTCCCGTTCAAAGCAAAAAAACAGGAAAAACTGTGGATTCTCGAAAAGAATCCTCCTAGTAGAAATTTTTTGTGCAGGTCATGGATTCTCACTCACCCTCTGACTTAGATACTGTAACTAAGATTGGATGGTCCCATAGTTACCAAAAGTCCAAATTACATTCCACATGCTGGTGGAGGGCAGGGATGGTGTTCTGGGCAAAATAATAGCAGCTGTTACCTGACAATGCGGTGTAGCACAGGCCATAAACCCACAGAAGGGGGCTGATTCCACAAGCTGGAATAGGAGCAGCAGTTTTGCCAAGCTGGCATTAGGTGTGGGCGATTTGGGGACATGTTTTTCTTCTGCTCCAGTAGTTGCAAGAGAGACAACCTGTATTGGGAAGTAAGCTGCTGTAGAAAACGGGGTAGGAATAGGAGAATTCTGCTGCAGTTCAATCTTTCACTTGACCCTCTACAGCTTCGCCCCATGATCCTCATCCCTAGTTCACATGGTGTATCCTAAGCCTCTAAAACCCTATGTGAGACTTCCCTCCCTGCCACAAGAGGCCGCAAATGTTGCAGTGAATGCAGAAGGAGATTGGTTCCAGGAGAAGTGAGGTGGGTAGGGAATGTGGAAAGTGAGGAACAAGGAGGAGGGGTCTGGGCCTTTTGCTGAGTAATGTGTTTCCCCATGCATGTGGTACCCATGATCAACATGCTGGTGTCCGAACGTCCGAATTTTGGAAAATCCTTCCGGATTTTGATTCAGAACGAAACAAATTGCATGTGTCTAACCTAAACCAATCAACTAAAACCTCATGCAAGCTTTACCACTAACATTTTATTTCAGGTCATGTTTCATTTTTTTCACATCTGCAACTTTCATTAAAATAATCCCTGGAGGTCCATGTTTAGACACATGCCAAGGAGGTCCTTGTTTAGGCATTTCCTGTAATAGGGTGACATCGCTCAGTCCCTGTCCCTACTGACAGATGTTGCCTAGGCATGGTCTAATTTTATCATTATCGGGAAGCCAGACCAGAGCAGTGATGTACATCGTTGCAGTGCATGTAGACAGGATAAAAGAGACTGGGGGAGATCAGCAGCTCTGAGAGGCAAAACAAAAATATAAACGGGATTTTATGGGGAAAAAATGGCAACAGTTTATAATACACAGGGGGGAATTTATCAAAAGTGGAGCAGCTAAAATCTGGAGCAGTTGTGCATGAGAACCAATCAACTTCTCTTTACAGTTTGTTCAGTTAAGATTTGAAAATGAAAGAGAGAAGCTGATTGGTTGCCATGCACAACTGCTCCAGATTTTAGCTGCTCCACTTTTGATAAATTCCACTCTACAGAGTTTTAAAAGAGAACTATGGGGTAAGTGTTTTTTTTATACTAGCGTCCTCCCGTGACCCAAAGCTCAGTATATAGGGAGCTACAGCTCGCAGTATACTGAGATCGCCGCAGCCAGGACGGATCCTGACATTACTGTCAAGATCCACCCAACTGCGTGAGTGCCAGAGCCAGCTGTACCCAGGGCCGGATTTACTCTCCCTGCCGCCCCAAGGCCAGGTCCTGTGATGCGCACGCAGGGTTACATATAACCCTGCCGCTCTGATCACTGCAGTCAGAGACTTGGGACTCGGCGGCGGAGGACGGAACCAAAGGAGGGAGGTAAGTGCAGGGGGGAAGGGGGAGAAGGCTGCACACTGTTTACATGTGAAATCGGCAACATCACCGAGTTCACATGTAAACGAACAATCGGCTGCCTCACTCTACATTTAGCTCGGCTTGTGCAAAGCAGGACTGAAAGCTAAATGCAATGCAGTTATGGGTTACACCTACGTTGGGCCCAGAGTACAGATGCTTTGTGCATCAGCCAGTATATTTCAGAGGATGGAAGACGCTTCTTCTACAGTTTTCTGCTGACGTTTTTCCAAAAAAGTATCAAAAAATAAACCTGTGTTGGAATGAAGAGCCATAATCTCCTTCCTTTTCATCTAAGCTCAGGCAGGCTTTGATAGTAAGTGCAGATGTTTAGAACATATTGCTTTTGTCCTGGGCGTACATTCCTGCATTATGCTATTCAGGGGAATTTCCTGTCCACAGATCTCAGACTCACGCCGTGACCTCGGGGCTTACAAAGGTCACACATAGGTTAGCAGAGCCCGACGAGCGACGCGTTTTCTACTGCCGAACGGTTTCCATGAGGTACAAGGAAAACGCTCGGGGCAGGTGACACAAACATGACGGGGATAAGGAGCAAATTCCGTTACAAGGAAATAAAGTTGGCAGAACAGGTGCTCTAGGTGAAAGAAAATGGATATCTTGTCGCTTGTAGGCAACTCCAGGCAAGCAGTTAAATGCAAAGATGACACACATGGGAGCCATGTTACCTTACTTGACTTTTCTCCGCTGCAGTTAAGCAATACAGTGTGGTCACCCCCCCCCCCCCCCCCCCCCCCCCCCTTCTTTCTCCTCTGCCCC